>NW_022985379.1:372560-652815 GCF_010093625.1 Macroventuria anomochaeta
CCTTATGGTTCGTGTTCAACCTCGTCAATTAAGTTTGTCATTGGATCTCAACCAACCTTCGAGCTAGACAGATTGCCTGTACTACTCATCGTTACCCCAAGCCGTCGTTAGGTGTTTCACCCAGGCGACTTACCCCTACTGTTCCAGAGCCAGAGTTCATCCTCGAGAACCAATCGAATAGTGCTTACGAGCTTTGCTTAAAGTACGACTTCAACAGGGATCTGGAGAGGATACCGTGACACAGTGGGAGCGTTCATGCAGAGTGCTCTGCGTGCTCTATTGCTGTACGTTGGATTGTGAGATCATTGAGAGCATGTATGCAGTCTGACAGCCAGCCTTGTTCCCATCTCTGTTTAACCAAGACTTGCTGCTGCTCTGGCGTTGCCTACATTAGCGTGAGAGTGATCCTTGTGAGTGCTACCTAGTGTACCACTGATTGTAACACTAGTGTACCACTGATCGTAACAGCAAGATCATGCAAGATCGCCACCCCGGTTGGTACTTCTGACCCGAAGCAGTCTGCAATCTCGGCTAGTGCAAAACGGTCCTGCACACGCTACGTGATAATCATCACGCTGTAACTTACTTTTGTCATCAGTCAGCCCTAGCTTGTGGCTCTTGGGCCTGTGGCTGTGCGACATTCGGAATAGGATGATCCGACTCCGAAGCACTCGGCAAGTTATCAGCCAATCTCGTCAGCCACAATGATAACAGAAACTGCTATTCAGCTGTTCCTTGTGACGCAGTCTCTACCTTTCAGCACATGCAAACTGTTTGCTGCAAGGGTGTGGCAAGTGCGGGTCGGCCATCGTCCCTGCTTGCGTGGCGGAACTAAGTGCTACACCGCTAAACTAACCATAACATATTACTTGTAAGCATGCTAACATTCAGTGTGCTTGATTGCTCTAGCACTAAACGAGACTGAGCACAACCGAGCAGGTCGCTTTAATTGAGATAATGTAGTAGTTATAGGATAGTACAATATGATTTTTCTTTGAAAAACCATCCACGCCCTATTCTCACGTGGTAGCACCTGTGTTAAGCAGCAGCCTCACTACTGCCTCGTGGCCTATAGCTGAAGCCGCCTGGAGTGCGTTGCCGCAGTATCCACCCTGCGCGTTGACGTCGGCGCCCTTGTCCACTAGCAGCCTCACCATTGCCTCGTGGCCTCCAGCTGAAGCCGTGTAGAGTGCGTTGCCGTTGTCTCCACCCTCGGTGTCCAAGTCGGCGCCCTTGTCCACCAGTAGCCTCACCACTGCCTTGTGGCCTCTGTATAAAGCCGCGTAGAGTGTGTTGCCGTAGTCTCCACCCTGCGCGTTGACGTCAGCGCCCTTGTCCACCAGCAGCCTCACTACTACCTCGTGGCCTCGCTCTAAAGCTGCCTGGAGTGCGTTGCCGTATTCTCCACCCTGTGCGTTGACGTCAGCGCCCTTGTCGAGCAGCATCTTCACTACCGCCTCGTGGCCTCTGTGTGAAGCCGCCTGAAGTGCATTGCCGTAGTATCCACCCTGCGCGTTGACGTCGGCGCCCTTGTCAATCAGCAGCTCTACTACCTGCTGACGCCCATTCTCTGCCGCCAACAACAGCGGTATCTCATCATCATCATTTGTGGCCTGTATATTGGCTTTTTCCCTCAGCGACTTTTGCGCCGTCTCCTCTTGGCCATATCGGGCAGCCCACAACAACGCTGAGCTTCCAGATTGTTGTACATTGTAGCGGTAGAGGTACCTATCTAGGAGATGGTAAAGGCGACGGTTGGCTTGTGCAATGGCGTTGATATGTCTCTCGGATTCTAGGTATTCTGATATATTTCGGAGCAACTCATTTGGTAGATCAAGCAGTGGCATTGCAGGTAGCGATGAAAACAACCGCCTAGTAAGTATTATAAGCAGGGGTGAAGCGGGCAAAGATTGCAATTCAATAATAGGCACGTGTTGTGAAGAAAGCACAAAAAGAGAGAGTTGAGGACAATGGTGGGGCAAGCGGCGGCAGGGTGACTGAGTCACCAGGGTTCAGCATCACGTGGTTGAGTAAGCGCGCTCAGAAGCAGAATCGAACAACGTTAAAGGTGATTTGGCTCTTGATGTCGCTAATGGTAGCACGGAGAGTGGCCGACCCGCACCTGCTATACCCTTGTAGCCGCCTCGCACTATATAAGTAGCTGAATTAACAAGAACAAAGTTAGCAAAGCTTATGATATCGCCACTTTTGAAACCGCTCAAATTACGTTACATTGCTCCATTATACATCAGCGCTACTGGTGCTCTCCAGGGCTCCGGCTCCTGGACATTGCTCCTCTTCGCTCTCTGCTTCTCGTGCAGACACCTTGCGCTTACGACCACTCTTTCCCTTACTCTTATCCGCGGCAGCCTTGTCCTTCGCAGCGCGTGCAGCACGAGCCATGTCCAGATCCTCGTAGCTCATTACCTTCGCCGTCCCTATAACCAGCGACCGTGTAGACCGTCGCGTCTTGGCTTCGCTATTGATCCTATACAATAGTCGGTTGTGGTCCTAAAGAAGGCTTTGTTTGGCAAAGGATATTTTAGCAGCGCTTGCGAGCTTCTGTACACGCCTCTGTAGACGTTGTCTGCTTGCCTCATCAGATGTAGCTGCATAAGCATCCTGTTTGATCAGGTTGTGTAGCGACGTCAAGGCCTCTACTGTCACCGGCGTCACAGGCGTTACGGGCGTTGGCGGAACTTCGTTCCGGGAGGTGGATGTTGTTACCATATCAGCGTTGGAACTACTATGTTCTGCGGGCGGCTCCGGCATAGTACGAAGCACCCTCTCTGGGTTAAGAGGAAATAAACCCGGCAGCAGCCCACCCAGCCAGAATGTTCCTCCTGGTTATGGCCCTGTCCCTTGCTGGCTTATAAAGGTATGTGAAATTCTCCTTGCCGATGGTTCCTACACCACCTCGATTCAGTCGTTCAACTTGATCGCGATACGCTGTCTTTAAGGGCGCAAAGACTGAAACGTCACATGGCTGGGGCTTGTGAGGAGTGTGGGAGGGCAGTCGACAAAGGACGATGTCGTTTTCGAAGCAAAACTCCAGGATCTCAAGTGTTTCGTGGTTCCCAAAGCCATCAGATATTAAGACCCGTGGTTTACCGTTAGCTATTCCTTTGGTCTGGGGGTCGAACACGCGCGTGAGCCACTCCAAGCTGATCTTGGAGTCATTGTACCCGTTTTCGGAGAATCCGTAGTGCCATCCAGGAGTCGGATGGGTGGTCCAGTTGCTTCGGTGGGTCGAAGCTGGCCTAGTTACAAGAGGGTGCAATGGCCTACCGTCTGCACTGATGCACTCTATAGCGGTAACCATTGTCCGCTTGACACCAGCACCTCTATGCTCTCGTAGGTCATCCCTGCCTACAAGAACCTTGACAGAGCCTAGCATGCTTAGCATGACTCCTGTCTCATCCATGTTATAGACATTCTCCGGCCGAATACAAATGGCCGGATCCCTTAGCACTTGGCTAATTACCTCAAACCACTCCACGACCTAGTTATATATGTGTATCGCGTGGCGTTTCCAGTGTATCGACTTGACTCTTCTCGCTTTAAGCTCAGGATGTCGTTTCCCGAAGGCTTGAGCCCAGTTCTTTCCGGGGGGCTTATTCGATCTACTCGCAGGGGATCGACGACGGGCAATACTGAAGGCTAGCGTTGGTATATACTTGATGCAGACAGGTTGATCAAAACTAGACATTAGTAGCAAGAACGCGACGAGAGCTTTCTCTTCCTCTACAGTAAGCTATTGCTGGCGTTGCGCCGTTTCCTCCTTTGAAGGCCGGCCACGGGCACGATTGTACAGCGTGGTGAGAAGGACACCGCTGGAATCGGGTTGGGCAGCCCATGTTCTAGTGTCACTTGGAGGTATGAGTGTGGCACCTGTCGCAGGCTGGGATCGAGCGAGGGGACGCGGACGTGGAGGGACAGGTGCTTGTTGCTCGCGATCTTGGTGGCCAAAATTTCCAGCCACAATTGGAAGGACACTTGGCACAAGACCACCCCGATGGCGAGCTCGTGTTGAACGACGCGAGGGGTTATGCGACAGTGGGTTGCGGGAGGGTGGGTAGTAAGGCGGTGTTGACCGCTTGGAGTACATTGGACGGGACTGTGCATCGCGGGCAGCTGTGAGCGAACACCGCGGCTGTGCGATTTTTCTTTTCACTCTCTTGATGCTAGTCCCTTCTTTTGGGCTTTTTTGCCGGGTATGTACATATGATCTACATGATGCTTCCTTCCCATGACCTGCAAATGTACAATACAGTCTCCCTTCCGTCCCCGAGCAGCTGCAACCGCGTTATTGATCCTCGCTCGATCGCGTCTTCCTCCATGTGCGCTCGACCTGTTTTGTAACCGACTCGCTTTCCTCCCCATCCTCCTTCCTCGTCATGCCCAAAACCTGCCCGACCAGGCCCGCTGGCTTTGGAATCGGACACTCCCTCTTCGGATTCAGCCTCCTCTCGATCATCATCCTGGTCCTGGCATCCTCGTCTAGCGCATCGTTGCCCACCTCCTCATCATCCTCGACCGGCCTCCTTCTTCTCCGCTTCCGAGTAGGATCGGCCGAGTCATTGAGTGTGCGCGGGTCGACGGGGCAGGGTATCAGATGCGGCGCTGTGACGACGAGAAACGAGACCATCAGGGTGGTGGTGAAGAGCGAGGCGGTCATGCGCGAGCGCGGGTGCATGTGTGGAGGCATCTTGTCTGTCTGTCGTCCGTCGTTGTCGATTATCGAATGAGCGGGTTCGTGTTAGAAAGCGAGGGTGGAACGAGGCATCACTGGTACCGGCGTCGGTGCGGAGCGAGCGCGCAAAGCGAGACAAGTGTTGTTGGGGGGGTGGGGGGGGGGGGGAGTACGAGGCCAATTGGTACGAGGCCAATTGAGATGCCTCGAGCGCGTGGAGGGGTTGTAAAGGCGCGGGACGCGGGATGCGGGGGAGAGGTGGTGACAGACTTTTGGTGGAGTGAAGGGTGACGACGCTAGTTGAAGGGCAGATGGCTGCATCCCGCGAAGCTTGTGGCGCGCGCGCGATCGACGGCGATCAAGCCGTCCGCGTTGACTGATTCGTTTAACGTCCCCATGTGAGGCAGGCCGTTCGCGTCATACTATACAGTTCGCCTTTGTACTATACAGTCCGCCTTGCACGTTGATTTTGCTCTGGAGGCGCCTTAGAACTCGCATCTCCCTTTGGATTGAAGGCCAGCGTGACGATTGCGAGCTCCGAATCTTCTGCCAGCCCAGCGCGCATCGCACGCGACGCCACCGACACCTCTCACGCCCGCCGCCGGACCCTTGAGAGAGCTGCAGGCACAGCAAAGGTCGCGTGCCTAGTGGCGAGTAGGAGCAGCAAGCAGGAAGCGCGAACAGGGAGCGCGCAGAGCAGAGCAACAGGAAAACGAGCCCAGACGCACACACACACACACACACACACACACACACACCCGCCGCCACCATGAGCATAGGCGGCAGCGACCTCGACAAGGCCATCCAGCAGCTGCGCGCCTGTCGCCCCATCCCGGAGAACCAGGTCCGCGAGCTGTGCTACAAGGCGCGCGAGCTGCTGATCGAGGAGGGCAATGTCGTCGGAGTGGATGCGCCCGTGACAGTACGTGGCCTGCGGCTCACTGCAAGGCACGCGAGCTGATGCGACTCCAGATATGCGGCGACATCCACGGCCAGTTCCACGACCTCATGGAGCTGTTCCGCGTCGGTGGTGATGTGCCGGACACAAACTACCTGTTCATGGGTACGGCAACACCAGAGCCAACACACACACCCACACACACACCCACACACACACACACGCGCGCGCACACACACAAGCTGACGATTGTACAGGCGACTTCGTCGACCGCGGCTTCTACTCGCTCGAATCCTTCCTCCTCCTCCTCTGCCTCAAAGTCCGCTACCCCGACCGCATAACGCTGATCCGCGGCAACCACGAGTCGCGGCAGATCACCACCGTCTACGGTTTCTACGACGAGTGTCTGCGCAAATACGGCAGCGCAAACGTCTGGCGCTACTGCTGCGAGGTCTTCGACTACCTCGCCCTCGGCGCCCTCGTCACCGGCGCAGCAACCTCGCTCCAACCCACCGACGGCCCCATCGCCTCCAACAGCAACATCGACTCCATCCCCGACCTGGACCAGGACATCGAGATCGAGACGCTGAACGCGGCAGGCGAGATCATGTATCGCTATGCGAGAAACTCCGACTCCCAATCTTCCGTGTCGGCGACCAGCGCAAACATCGGCTCATCCAGTCCCGTCGCTCCACCAACACCCACCAACGTCGGCGCTCCCGGCACAGGCGCCTCGTCCTCCGCCAATGGCTCGAGCCGCAACGACACCGGCGCCATCCTGTGCGTGCACGGCGGCCTCTCGCCCCTGATCGACAGCATCGATAAAATCCGGCTCCTCGACCGCAAGCAAGAAGTCCCCCACGAAGGCGCCATGTGCGACCTTCTCTGGTCTGACCCGGACGAAATCGACGGGTGGGGCCTGTCGCCGCGGGGTGCCGGCTTCCTGTTCGGCGCAGATATAGTAAAGTGCTTCAACCACAAGAACGATCTTTCTTTGATAGCGAGAGCGCATCAGCTCGTTATGGAAGGCTTCAAGGAAATGTTCGATTCCACCATCGTCACCGTCTGGAGCGCGCCAAACTACTGCTACCGCTGCGGCAACGTGGCTGCGATCCTCGAGCTGGGTGAGGACGGGAGCAACGCCGGGTTCCAGCGGCGCAGCAACGGCGACAGAGGGGGCGGCGGCGGCGGGTGGGTGTTGGGATCTAACGATGGCCCGAATGCGAACGGCGAACGAAGACTCAGTTCCATGCTTGGTGAGCAGAAGAACCGCGATGGGCCAGGCAGGCGGTATAGGGTGTTTGAGGCGGCGCCGCAGGATTCGAGGGGCATGCCGGCGAAGAAACCGGTGGCGGATTACTTTCTGTAGAATGAGGGCACCGAGGGGAAGATTGTGGATGGTGAGGAAGAGGTATATCACAGGATGGATGACCAGGTCAGACAGGCGGGACGTATGAGGGAGGTGGCGACGGTGGATTGGCCGTCGAGACCGGAGTACGACCAGAACGCAGTCAAGTAAATTCTTTGATGGTTGGCGAGCGGTCAGCGTTAGGCATAGAGTTTTGTAGATATGGATACCCAAAACATGAGTTCAATTGTAGGAGATGGGTTGTACTCTTTGATATTCGTAAAGCGCGTGTTGACTTTCTCACTTCACCGCTCACCTCACCTCCACATCGATAACAGCCTCCATCCCTCGCTCATTCATTGCCCCACACCACGCTTGCGCTATGTTCACTGCAGAGAGCATCGCCAGAAACATGGAATTGGAGCAGTAAAGTGACGGGCAATTAAATGCAGTTCCAGGGAACAAGGCTGCTGGCAGCTGACAAGGTTGACAAGGTTGACAAGGCTGCCAAGGAAGCCACCAGACGGAGGGGTAGCCTTGTCGGTTATGAATAAGAAGAAAACATATCCACTTACCTGACGCTTCTACCGCCGTCAGATCCCTCGACATTCTACCATGTCATCCGTTGCTGCTCGTCCGAAATTCGATGCGCTTCCGGTAAACGACGATCACGACCGGCCTCAAGGCTACGGTGTCCCATCTTTGACAGAGCAGCAGCAATGCCGCAGTCATGGGTCTACAGCAACCTCTAGTCTTTTGGTCCATGAGCAGGAGCTCGAGACACCTGATAACGTTGTTTCACCTTCACAGCCTATGCAATCGGTCATTGCGTGCGAGGATCTCCAATCTTCAAACTCGGCCTTGCTCGCATCGAAAGACAACACAGGCCCTAAGACAAGTCTCCACGGACACTCTACGGTCGAAACAGCGGAGGGATCGCAAAAGCTCACTGTTGGCTGGAAGACCATCGCCTTGCTGCTCGGTTTCTATCTTATCGGTATGATGGTTCCCAATATCTCAGCAACAGGTATATGCTAAGAACTCTCCAGCCTTACTCGTCGCCATCTTACACTTCGTGATGATGCACTATCTGAATGGCAAGTCAACGGACGATAGAAAGTATCTGGCCCAGCCATATGTCACCTCCCTCTCTCTACTTCTGGTTGCCATTTTCAAAGCCTCTCTGTGTGCTTCGCTGGCGGTCGCATTTACCCAGCACATGTGGAAAATACTGAGGCACAAAGCCCTCCAGGTATCGTCTATCGAGTCCCTACATGGCGTTCGCTACAACCCTTTGTTACTGGGAAAGTGGCGGCTCTTTCTAGCAACGCCTTTGTTATACTTGATGGCTATGGTGATGTGGTCGCTCACTATCGCCATCCTCTTTCCTCCGTCCGCTCTCACTATCACTTTAAGTCAGTTCCAGGAAAGCAAATCCTTACTGGTACCCACGTTCGATGCTGGATATGGCCGAGACTTCGAGATAAATCGGAACTCGATCATCGGAACGTCTTCCCTAAGCTCGTGGGCTCCCGGCGGCGTAGGCGTTACTGCAGATACCAACGGCTCCGCATCAATGTTATATTCGTGAGTTGAACGGCGCTTAGTAGATTGCGGCTACTGAGAATTGATACAGAAACCCCAATGCAAAATTAGTGCATCTATCGCACGTGGTGCTTGTTTCTGGCGCCATTCCAGAATCGGTCTCTCCTTGCGGCGCCAATTGCACTTATATTGTTGACTTCGAAGGACCAGTGTTTCAATGCATCAACACAATACGTAATCAAACTTCACAAGAACTATCGGGGCCTATCAGCGAGTATTATTCTGGCGCTTGGAGTTCAGTCAACTCGCATCACCGAACTTCACAAACGTTCACCATGAATCTTACGCGTATTTTGGGGCACAGTCGTGGGCTATGGCTGCAAGAGCTCCACATTTTGCAATGTCAACCTGCTTGGGCTATGTACCAGGTCAAACTGGAGTACGTAAATGGCTTACGTTCTTTCGTCTTCGACATTGTCCCGGGCGGGAAGCTGGTCGATACCTTCGTGAGCGGGACTTCACCTAACACCACACAAGGTGACACAGGCTGGACCATGGATCAAATTCGAAACTTGAAAAACATCAATCACTACAGCCTTCTAGATACTATAGCGACGGCATTGGGCGGCTCCTACGAGCAGATGCTTTTGGAAGGAGATGGTCCAACATTTCCCTACACGCTATCGAACGGCACAGTATTGGATTTTTCCCCAATCGAAGCGTCCTTCACCCTTCTGAGCGACTTCAACCTCGTCAACTCGCTTCCGCGCGTTTTTGGGAGTGACAATCTTGATTTACGTGAGTTTCGAAGCCATACTTTGCTAATCAGGACCGTCGCGCCCAGACTAACAAATTCCAGAACCAAACAAGACCTGGATCAGAGATACAGCTTTCAACAAAAACCGATACAATGTCACAAGTAATGGACCCTCTCTCGAAATTACAGGAGAGATACTCAACGAGATTGTTGCAAACGTCACAATAGCAGCTATGCTCGGCTACTACCCTCTCTCTATCTGGAACATCACAGCGATTGCTAACATCACTACGTACCGCAACACCTACTCGTTTTCCCGTCCGGCAAACCTCATACTCCCATATGCACTATTTCTAGTCTTCAGCCTGCCATTTCTGATCCTGGGATATCTCTCACTGCGTAGTAATCGTGTTGCTGCTCTCAGTGACAGCTTCTTGCAGCTCCTAGTGACGGTCACACGGAGCGAGAAGTTAGATCGAATCGCGCGTCCATGCGAACATGGTGGTGACGAGATGGCCAATACAGAGCTCAAAAACACACGGATTATGTTTGGAGAATTGAGTGCGGCAGATGAGAGAGAAGACAAACTTGGCAGAATGGGATTCGGGCTAGAAGCAGAGATCCTACGTTCCAGATTTCGAGAGAAGTAGAAGGTTAGGTAGTCCATTAGGAGCTTCTGATCGCTCGAATTCTACTGGCGAAATGCCTTAGGCTTCTCGTCGTTGCGTCCAAATGCAGTAGTTGAAACCCCTTCTGCCGTCTTCTAACCAGTCCACATAACGCCGTCACTCACTAACCTCTACTGCATGTAAGTCCCTTCAGCTTGGCACAGCATCAGCATCTCCAAATTGGCCTGTCACCAATTGTGGCAGCGGCATAAATCTAACCCCGGTGAAATGCTCATCAAACTTCAAATCAACGGTGGTGAAATTCGTGTCTCCCTTCCTTTCCCTCATAACCTTCACAGCCTTCGTATCCCGCAACCACGACACTACATCGCCGATTTTCACTCCTCTGTCTTTCTCCAGGTCAAAGTATTCGGCTGGCATATAGCCTCCTTGAACCGTGATCAGTACTCTCCTGACTGGCGGTTGTGTGAGGAACATCCTGTCCCAACTGGCTCCAGTCTGATCAACTACGCTGACAAGCTCGGCGGGCGTAAAGCAGAAGTCCAAGCGGCCAGATGATACGCGGTCTGTGAATCGCCAAATGGGCGGCTGTCTCCTCCTCCAAGGATCCTCGAGTCCGTCAAAGCTGGAACAGATGGGTTCACAGCCGTGCATGTAGATCCATGGGTTGAAGAGTGCACGGAATTCAGGGCGCAGGGGGATGCGTTGCTGGGCTGGCTGGAAGGCTGGAGGTAGCCTGGCTGTGATGCCGTGCTCTTCTGCGGCTTTGAAGGCGGCGAATGTTGAGTTGGAGGCCTCTAGAAACAGCGTCTGCCTGGCTTCGCGGGAGCGATCAATTACTGATTTCCAGGTGTGGCAGACGCGCTGGCAGCGCAGGAGAGTGTGGAAATCGAGGTATAAAACGAACTCGAAGATGACATCGGGGAGCAGCAATGCATGGGTCTCTGCTGCACCTGACGAGCCTGGAGTTGGAGCGGAAGGCATGTCGGAAATGATCTTTATGGCGCGCATACAGCTAGAATGCGCAAGTATATGCCAATATACGTCCACCCTTCGGGTGTGTTACACGAAGCCGCCAAGGTCGCGGGTGCCTTGTTGCTATGCTCGACAAGGCTGCAGCGGGTCTGCCTTCGCTTACTTCCAGCATGTGAATAGTATCGTGCGGCGATGTTGGACTGACCAATACTGTAACAGCGCATGACATTGGTTATCTGCTAAAGATAGGTGTTGGTCTCGCAGTGACTCGTGATCACGCGTCGCGCCGCGTGCGTGCGTGCCGCGGTACACGACTACGTCATTGCCAAATTGGACCCCAACCTTCACAACCACCAACAACAATCATGCCTCCCACAACCTCTCTCTTTGTGCGCTCTGCCAATCATCCTTCAGAATCCAATTTCCCACACAAATCTCTAAAATGCCCGCCCAACCCCTAACAAAAGCCCAACGAATGGCCTACCGCATCGCCCGCGGCGAAATGGGCGTGCTAACCTTCGAGCCCTACAAATCCGAAATCCTGCCATCCTGGCGTTTCAAAACGCCATCCATCGCCCGAAAATCCTCATCTGAGATTTACGCCAAATTCCTCGCTTACAACGACGCCGACGACTTCATTGGCATGGACATGAGCCGCAAGTTCCTGCAAATGGGCATGACGCGCGCGAAGCGGTATGCGAATCACAAGGGCGGACGAAAGTACGATAAGGTCACGGGAGAGGAGATGGAGAAGGGGAGGGATTTTGAGGGCAGGGACGAGAAGATGGAGAGTAGTCTGATATTCAGAGAGGTTTGGGAAAAGGCCAAGTCTCACGACGGGTATCAGGCGAAGAAGGAGAGGTTTATGAAGGAGCAGAAGGAGTGGGATAAGGCGCAGAAGGAAAGTGTGAAGACGGAGATCAAGGAAGAAGAGGTTGATGAGGTTGAGACGAAGCCGAAGAGGCAGAGAAAAACGAAGGTCAAGACTGAAATCGAAGAAGAGGAAGACGAGTGAGTGGAGACATGATTGCACCTCAAGAGGCAAAAGCACTGGACATTCTGCGATTCGAATGCAGGTCTCCCGCATTGAGTAGAGACCTGCGAATGGTCAGCTCTTCATGCAATCCGGTATGGGATGCGAGCCTCCCATCTCTGGCATACTTCAACGCTGCGGTCGTCTTACCATTGAACCACCCACCCTCGAATTGATGCCAGCTCTGCCACAGCTCCAACTACATGTACATCACGCATGTGCAGTGAGAGACGAGAGCTGCATGGGGCAACATTGAAGAGCAAATCGACCAGTACAATGATCAAGAAGACTGGATGCTCTGTGATTCGGACACAGGTTTCCCGCTTGACGAGGCAATAGGCAGCTGGTCGAGGCCACCATGGCCGTGCCACGAGGTGCCTCCGAGCCCTACTATTCCTGTCCGTTTTGAGTGGGTGTCTTACCGCTAGACGAAGCATCCGGAGAGTGGTTTTATGCCACCTTAACGTGGACGCATTTAGACACAATGAGGGAAACAACGAAGATTATCACGTCCATTATCAAATCGACCTTGTCATGCTCTAGCTACCAAGCAGGCCGTACTCATGCAACCCACCTCTTCTGCAGACTCCTCCTGCTCCACTGATGACTACCCTTCGAATCACCCTCCCTATGCTTCTCCTCATAGATTTTCTTCGTCAACTGCCTGTACAAGAACTTGCCACCATTGTTGTACACAATGCTGTGATCGCTATCCGTGAAGAACGTGTTCTGCATCTTCTCGGGCGTAACACGAGCACCCATCAGCAGATCAACAAGAGCAGCCGAGTTCTGGAAGTGCACGTTATCGTCACCAGTACCGTGCTGAATGACAACGCCACCAGCAATGTTCTTGAAACCAGTGGCGTCGTGCACGCGGGACTTGTTGTACCCATCGACGTTGTCTTCGGGCAGCTTCATGTAGCGCTCGGTATAGATGGAGTCGTAGAAACGCCAGTCGCTGACTGGGGCGGTGATGAGCGCGAAGGAGATGATATCGTCGCCGACTTCAACGACCTTGGAGGAAAGGTAGCCGCCGTATGACCAGCCGAAGATACCGATGTGCTCACTGTCGACCCATGAGTTCTTTGCGAGTTCTTTGGCAGCCCAGATCTGGTCTTGAGCTTCGATGTCTCCAAGGTTCTTGGTCACAGTGGAACGGAACTCGCGGCCCTTACGTCCGGTACCGCGGTTGTCAACAGTCAGGGTGATGTACTCCAGCTCAGGGTCGGAGGCAATGTAGGCCTTCCAGTTGAGAGCGCTGAACTGCTTGTGCACCTCCTTGGCGTTGGGGCCTCCGTAAGGGATCAGGATGAGAGGGTATTTCTTGCTGGGGTCGAAGTTGGGAGGCAGACGAAGCATAGCATCGAGAGTGAATCCAGAGGGGTGCTCAAGGTCCAGGTAGGTAACGTTGGGCAAGTTGTAGGTTGTGAGATTGCCGTACAGCGCCTTGTTGTCGACGATGGTGCGGAGTGGCTCGGTCGAATTGATCGAGTAGAGCTCCTGGTAAGGAACGTCGGGCCCAGCATAGCGGAGGACGTAGTAGGAGCCGCTTGAGGAGAAGGATGCGGTCCAAAAAGCTGAAACGCTGTCGTCGACAAGCGCCTTCTTCTCGCCAGTCCTGAAGTTGACAGAGTAGACGTGTGACTCCGTGCTGTGGTGCTCGGTGGAAGTGTAGTAGACAAGACCACGCTTGGCGTCAATCTTCAAGATAGCGAGAACCTCGAACTCACCAGAGGTCAAAGCGATGGGCTCGCCACCGCTGACGGGGAAGAGGTAGATGTGGTTCCAGCCGCTCTCGTCCGAAAGGTCGAGATAATACTCTGTACCGTTGCCATAAGTAGCATTGGCGGTCTGAATAACACCGAGGTAACGAGTGGCAATCAAATTCTCGAGCCAGCCGTCGGTACCGTCACGCTCACGGATGACGGAGGATGTGCCCGCATCGACGTCCACAACAACGTACTTCTCGAGATCTTGCACACGGTTGAAAGCACGGTAGATGACCTTGCTGTGTGCGTCAGTGAGCCAGTTGACTTCTCCAATGACGAGATCATCTTCAGGGAAGGCGTTGATAGTCACGGCCTCAACTTTGCCAGATGCTACATCGAGCAGGTTGAAGCCAACAGTGGGGTTCTTAGTGCCGACCTTGGGATAACGCAGCTCCAGCTCACGAGCGTAGACTGGGGCAACCTCGGCATCGTCCATGTAGTAGGGAATACGGAAAGTACCGACACCAGTCTCGTTGAAGCTCAAGAAGGCGATCTTCTCGCCATCAGGGCTGTACCACAGAGCATAGCGGTCAGCAAAAATCTCCTCTTCGTAAACCCAGTCAGGCACAGCATTAAACCAGTCTGGGCCACCGTTTTCGGTGATCTGGGTGATGTTGCCATCGTTCCAGATGTAGAGGTTGTTGCCCTTGACGAAAGCAATCTGAGACGATGAAACAGGGCTCCACTCGGCGTATTGAATGGTGCCGTTCGACTCAGGGTCGAGCGAGATGGTCTCCCCAGTCTCGGCATTCTGAACAAGGTAGTCGGCGTAGTATGAGTGCCTAGGAATCGTCAATCACGTGTTTCCAATTCTATGCAAGATTTGTCCTACCTGTACTCCTTGGTGTAGTTCACGGCCCACAGAATGTGGCTGGCATCACCAGAGATGAAGTAATCATGGTAATCAGCCGGAACCTTGTCGGCAGACAAGAAAGTTGAAGATTCGCCAGTAGCAACATTCTCGAACAGGAACGAGCCATCAGCGCCGGTGTAGATGTAGTCACCATCTGCACCTGTGTTGACCCAGCTGAAGGCCCTGGTCGAAGCAGCCAATCGCCCAGGCGCGTCAGTGGTGATGTTGTAGTTGAGACGGAGGGTGGAATTGCTGCTTCCAAGTGGTTGATGAGGCTGCCTTGGAGGCTCAATGGCCTGGAGCAGCGGCAGAACCGCAGCAATGACCGCGAACGAACGCATCGTGAGAAACAACACGACGTGTGAGACAAGAGGAGCGTTAGAGCACGCAAATCCCCCCTGCGGTGCAGCGGTTTATGTAGCCCTCGTCGTACATGTCCGCCTAATGAGCACTCGATATGCAGCTGCCGTAAGAGGAAGTTGTCAAGACATTCGGTCGTCGTTGCCAAGAACCCTAAGCGACCCGGCGCCCGGCTCGACGAGGCTTTCAACTGGTCTTCTCGTGTTTGCCGCGAGATTACGGGAAAATCACATCATCAGAGAGGAAGGTGGAAGTGACACAAGAGGGATCGCGTGCGTTGCAAGGCTGTGCACGCGAACGAAGTTGTTGATGGGTGACGCGATAGCGGATGGCGCTTGCTTGATCGCGCAAAGGAATGGCAGTGACGAAAGGCACTAAAACATCGAAGCTTGTCTTATCGGCTCCTGCGTTCATCGCCTCAGTTTCAACCTCAACTCTTATTCAGTCCCTACCTAGGAAATGGTGCATTGTGTTTTCCTGAACCGTACTTACATACCAGGGACACATGTGATGACGAGGACGATGTCGTGTGCGCCATTTCTTATGCAGGTACAACGAAACACAACCAAACCTTTCGTAACACAACAGGGGCAGAAACCAGCGGCTTGTACGTAGCCAGGCAGCTTCAAGAGTACTCAAGAGTCTCTATGTGGCTTTGAACGTGTTCGTCAATTCATACGAGAGCCCGCAAGTGTAAATGTAAACATCACGTGATCTTTCGTGCTTGGCGACTCGCGACGTGCGATCGGTCACTTGTGACTTTGGAAAATACATCTGTGGCTAATATAAGGATCTGGACTAAACTACCATCAACAAGGAAAACAGAGCTGAGAGTGAGGCCCGAAACACGCAAAGTCGGATTCAAAACAACAACGAAGCCATCAGCATCAGTACTATCACCTCCTATTAATCAAAGTCATCTGACCATAACGAGCCTTTCGCTCTCGGCTCTAAGATCTCGTATCTATCGGAATTTTTCTAATGTCTATAACGGCAGATGGCTGTATGAACGCTAGGCCGGCAACCTCACCATTTGGTTGAGGGGTATCGTTTGCCTTTGCGCCTCGTGGTCCTGTTCTCGTCCTTTTGGTACAAATCTCCCAGTTCGCGGCGAATTTGCAGTCGTGAAATTGCCCGTGTTGTCTTTTCTCTTTGCCTGTGCCGCCCATTCTGCTTCGCGCCATGGCTCTGGTAGGACGTAGTGCGTTTTGGTTGGCGACCAAACGTTCCGCCATGGAGGTAATCTTTCCGTCCTAAGCCTTGATTTTCATTCCTCTTCCGATTCGCATTGCGGTTTATTGGGGTATCCAGTGCGCTTCCATTGCCGTCATATCTTCTAGCTTCCTCCTCCATCAGTGCCCCAAGACCCCGGTCATACTCCCGTGGCGTTGTCGAACTTCTCAAGTGCGACCAGGTTATTGGAGGTTTACTTTTAGAGGATCTCTCGATATGGTTCTGTCGTTGTTTGCTACTTACTGGAACTATTGGATCCCCATTTCGCTCGACCCTTGACGGAGTATGCGATCCACTTCCCTCCTGTGGCTTGATTGTCTCGCCAGACAAAGGGGTGTGATTGGACTTCATGTTCTGCTCCTGAGCTGCATTCGTGGGCTTCGTCACAATGGGGATTGCTGTGCAAACCGACATGCTTTGCAATGGGAGTTCCGGGGTCTCCGAGTCCGTGGATAGTGCAGCTTTCCTTTCGGATTGGGCATATGAGAGGCTAGCCGTCGGTCTTAGATCTTCCGTCCTATCTACCTGTTTCTCGATCGAAGCCTTGGGAATTGTCTAGGCTCTGTCGTTGCTAGCAGACCCTATCTGGTGCCTAGGCCGCTTTCTCCGCGTTCTCCTTCTGCGGAGCTAATCTTCCGGTCAGCCTTTCTCTTGGTGTATCGGGCACACCTTCACATGGACTAGCATGTCTGGCACCCATTCTTTGCAGTAATTACACTGTCTGACCTTGCCGTCCGTAACGTGAGCATTGAATTAATCCCGAGGAACCTTGTGCTTGCAGGACTGGCAAAAGAGCGGCCACTTGGGACAGGTCTTTCCGTGCTCCTTGAAGTCTGACGCGAGTTGCCCGCAGTGACCGCATGGTCTGTGTTAGGTGTTTACATGCTCTTTCATCTTGCCTGCTGGTACCTTTGCACCGCAATATTCGCACGGCGGCTTACAAGCCTTTAAATGTCCATGAAGTTCGTTCTTGGTGGGAAACATCGTTTGACAGTTCCTGCATGTTGGCGGACCTAAAGCGGAGGGCTACTTATCATGCGGTTGATGCCCAAGTGATGAGTTTGCTTGCTTCTTCTCTGGCGTCCTCGGCGCCAGGTTTGGCGAGCTTCTCGGCTCGTCAATGGTTGCCGTATTTTCACCGTTGCTTGTGGTTCTGGTCTGATCGATTCAGGCTCCGCCGTAGGGTTCGAAGTTATGGCAGATGCTTGAGGCGAGTGGAGAGTTTTGGAGCCAGGTTTGAACTCCGTCGCATCTGCGTTTAGGCTGTCCTCCACCGGGGTGAATGTTGGCAGGGGTTCGAGATCTACTGGGTCTTGATAATGAAGATGCTGGCTTGAGCGTTCCAGCCCAGGGTTGGAGCGATCAAAGTCGTTCTCGAATCCTTGAAGGCTTGTGTCATCAAGTACATGCTCAGGTCGATCGTCTGACTATCCCGTAGGCTCTCTGGATTTATTGATTTTTTGACCAGCCAGGTCCGTGGATTCTTTCAAGTCTGGTTCTTGCTTTTGCCTCCGTGCCGCGTCGGCTTCAAGTTCTTCAATTTCTGACTGCTTCTGGTTACGCTCATCGACCAAACTACTGTTCCCGATTTTGACTTTGGACGGAAGCTCCTCCTTCTCTTGCCGCATGACTTCCAATTGGCTTGTTTTGTTAACATTTTTGTTGCTGGTCACGGACAATTCAGCATTGCGCGTGGTGACTGTATCGAGCTCATTCTTCGTATCATCGAGCTTTTTGGTAATGTTTGAGACATCTTCTTCCAACTTCGTGATCGTCTGGTACGACTCTAGTGTCATTTTCTCAAGCTTATTGATCCTACTCGTATTTTCTTGGATTGATCCACCAGATCACACCATGTCTTTTCTATCGCTGTCTGCTGCTTCCCGAATGTTCATAGTCGTTAAAGCCTCGGTGGTGTCTCGGGCATGCTGCCTTAGACGACAGGTAGTTTTTTTTAGATTGGTCGCGTTGACGGGTCTGTCGAGATAGCAAATCCTTGTAGGCCTTCTTCAGGTTGTCGTTCTGCTTTTTTGCGTGGTCGAGGTTTCGTCTAAGTTTTGTCAACACTATCAATACCTTGGTATATTCTGCCTCTGTGATACCTGCAGCTTCGTCGTAACTTTCTTCAGACAACGCAACAGGCGGTTCGGATAAGGTCGTGATGATACCATCTATACTCGTGCTCTGCGGAGCAGATTTTGAATTAGTCCCTCCCACTTGAACTGAATGAATGCACATGCGACTTTGCCGGCTCGTTCTTGTCAAGTTGACACTGTTCTGTCTTGCAACTGCAAGGCACTGGGCCATGAACCAGTCGCACGATGTTCGAGAGGCAAGAGGGAAGGCAACGACTCCCAATATGTGTGGCTGGTGTCTTTCGCGAAGTTTCCGGTCCTGGACTCCGTGGAGTTGCGTCGATCGAATCAAAATGCTGCTGCACATGCGCTGAGGCTTGTTTAACTTGGTTACTGATGTCAAGGAGAGCGCTCTTATACTCTTCACGTTCTTGACACTTGCGCAGCCACTCGAAGAGCTGTGAGATGAGAAGACCAAACAAGACAAGGACGGTAGCGAAGATGACGAATTGACCCCAGTTTGGGGCAGTCCCATAGAAGGGCCACTCATCCATGATGGCCGTGCGTGGTGCGAGAACTGGTACGAATAGATTGCGAAGTTGTGTCGATACAGTGAGATTTTCTGTAGAGGGTGCGAAGCTCGTTAGAAATATGAAATTTGACAAGCTGTAATGGTGTGTGCGTTAGTCGCTCCGCTTACAGCAGTAGATTCGAGGTGAAGGTAAACGGCAGTAGACATGACGTTTTGTAGCTATTTTGTCCGGCCGGTGTTACTATTTGAAGAGTGGGAAGTTAAAGAGGATGTACGTTGGTTTCGATCATTGCAGATGAAAGAAGCCGTAGGCTCAGTCTCATCCATTGTTCTTAGAGGCTGCTTTGTTCTATCCGTAAGCCACGATACGTCCCCCTAATTGCCAAACAAAGGTTTCAGCACCAAGTCTCGGCCTCTTCGCAACCCAAAGCACCTTGTCGTCCTGCACACGATTACGTGCAGTTTCCCAGTCGAACCTTGACCGGAGGGTAGAGCGCCGTTGGTAGTGAAGGTGCGTGCCTGCTGTGTACGTCTGGCGCGAACTATAGCACATAAGTGGCATTCACCTACCGTTGAGCCTGGAGTCATGCCATGCGCTCCTGCTGGATGGTGGTGATTATGTGATAGCGTCACCTGAACTTTCCTCGCGCCTGCTCTTGACTGCGCAAGTGCGGGAAGTGCAACATTGCACTTGACTCTCACCAGTAAACAAGCGCACGTTTCTCACAACTTCTCAACCCTCTCTAACCATTACATGATGGGAGATGCCGACCCTTCAGAGTTGCCGACGCAACCGCCCATGGCCATCAACACTTCGACGAAGCCGGCAGCCTGGCGCTTAGCCAACTCCACTCGATCTACGATCCAGTCTCGCCCTGATTCGCAGCACCTTGAGCACCACAATGAGCCAAGTCCAGGATGGTCCGCAGTCCAGCACGATTTCGAACGGCGGCTTAGCCGTTTCGGTATCAAGGTCTCTGAGGATAACAACAATCCAGCTTCCAACACCTCGAACAAGCCGATCGCACAATCACGCGCTGCCGCTCACGCGATCATGGACCGCTACAATCTTGACACGGCGCCGCGGGACATCGTCGCGTTAATATCCAGAACCGAAGAATTCCCACCCCTCGAGGCCCCGACCATGGCGTGCTTTTCGAAAAACAAGAAAGAGACCAAGGTCGAGACCTTAGAGCGACAGTTGCGGCAGGCACAAACAGAGGCTCAGATTTGGAAGGAGAAGTCCGAAACTCAGGAATGCGAACTCCGTGTATCTTATGGCGAAACAATGGAGTGGAGGATGAAATACGAAGACTTGTATAGCGCTATTATCCAGGCCCGCGAACTACAGCCACGGGACTTGCGAGTGAAGAGGGAGGGCACGAAGTCGTTGGGTTGAATGCGCAGTGCATGGACTGTATGCTCGAAGGAGGGTCCGGGTGAGACATTGTCAAAGAAACATATTTTCTCTGTGATCATTGACCAAGGCTCTGGTTCTCTGGGAGTCGCCAGATACCACTCAATAATTCAACGAACTTGTATGCCATCTTCTTTCCACCATCCTCATTGGGTTCGACCCTGGCAGTATAGTCCTTCGCTGTCTTCCCATCCAAGACTTCGTGTAACGCACAGGGCACTACTTCAGTTCCTTCAATTTTGATGTTCTGTGTCGCCGTCCTGTACAATGTACTGATCACCGTTTGGAGCTGGCCGGGCCAAGTATTGTATCCCAAAGTCTTGAGCTGAGTGTCCGCCCAACTATGCTGACCAAGACCAGATTCAAGCGGGAAGTAGATCATGCAGATGATGACAGCTCGTGGTCTTGTTTTGGCAGTCATACGGTCGACATAGTCCTGGATCTTGTTGCCAAACATGTGGTGGAAGTACTTGAGAGACGATGCGGTTCCTTTCTCAAGCGATGATCGGGGAGTTGCCCAGGCCAGCAGGAGCATGTGTCGTATGGTGCATGGGAGTGGTTTGAGGGCGATGTCGTTAGCGCCCACACTGACGATTAACACGTCTTCTGAACGGATGTTGTCACGGATGAACTTGTCGTGCGTAAGTAGCTCTTGATCTCGTTCACGAAGCATGGATTCTTCCACCGCAGTGTTGATGCATGTCGCCCGGTCGCCAAGCAGGTGGTTCATCCAGAATGTAACATCGGGTTTAGGTGTAGGCTTGTCTAGCGTGTGCTTGTATATCTCAGGAGTCTTGACTTGAAGTTCCTTATCAGAGCTCACCCAGTACTTGTTGTCAAGTGAGGAGTCGCCTGCAAGGTATACGATAGGATTGTTCGGCCTGTGCTCCGTAGTGATAGCACGAAACGTGGTGAGATCTTGTATCTGATGGCCTTTCCATTCGAAGTAGAACCTGGAGCAGTTGATCTTGCCTAGGTTTGCTGTCATTGTCGAACGGATCGATGGGTCAGAGCTGCGAAGCACGGTGGCTCAAAGGTCAGAAATGGTGTATGCTGTGTATCAAAGTATGATCTGGAAGCTGGTGGAATCGCGATAGCTTAAGCGAACCGCAGACATGTTATGTAAAAGATACGTTGCGCTGATGCTATGCTTAACCACCACGGCGGTTGAAGGCAGCAGCGGAGCTTCATCCGGCAACCCGTGACGTCACCCGCGCTAATGTCACCCTTGCTCTTGTTGGCTACGCACTCCTGGTCTTTTCCAATTCACGATGCTCAACTCAAGATTTATGTAGAACAGGAGGCGACTCCTACCTCACTAGAATGACTATCCTCAAAGGTGGGGTTTATCTTGGACCTTTCCCCCCGCCAAGAGGCCCCCGCCGCTAAGATACAAGGGGGGTGTGTGAGGGCTCGGCTCGGTCCCACCTGAGCTACACCGACCAAAAAGGTACAGTAACCCAATAGATATGGGTACTGGGAGCCGAACAGTATATACCCGTGATATATCATGCGTTCCAAAACCGTCCCAGATTAGTATCCGTGATTTCATATTAGCCTGTTCCTTAGTCTGGGGATCGAAAACAAGCTTTAGTCACTGTAAGCTGATGTAGGAGTCAGTGAATCCAGTATCTGAGATTGCATAGACCCAACCAGGGGTAGGATACATAGTCCAGTTGGCTCAATGGGTTTTAGCGGGCCAGATTATCATGGGATTGAGACACCTGCCATCTGCAGAAATACATTCAATAGCAGTTACCATGGTACGCTTAACGCGCGCACCTCTATAAGCGTGTGTGTCGTCCTTACCGACTAGGGCTTTAACTGAGTTTAGCATACTTAGCATTATGCCAGTCTCATCCATAATATAGACGTTCTCTGACAGTATAGCTGGGTTTTATAATTCCTTTCTGTGGAAGGGTTGAGATGTTGATTGATTCTTTTAGCTATTGGCTGGAATCGATCAGGACTATATAGTAGAAGGCAGTAGCAGTGAAGGGTGGGAAGCAAACTGAACTAACCAAATGAGCTGGACAGTCACTGCAGCGGACCGCTAGCAAACACAATCAGTGCAGTGGACCGCTAGCAAACAGATTGCAATCGGTGGATACCTTCACCCCTGCGACACTTTCCGATCACTTCGAACCAATACTTAACCTTATCATATATGTTATGTCGGTTTCAATCCTGCGACCTGTTCTTCTTCGCTAGGAGCTCTGAACAATGTTTCTCAAATGCCTTAGCCCAGTTTGGGCCGAGAGGCTTGAGTAGCCTGTCCGCAAGGGGCCAATTGCGAGTGGCACTGAATGCTATTGCAGCTACATGCTTCATCCGCACAGGTGTTCCGAATCTAAATAGTAAAGTCATCTCGTTACAGGGTGGTTCTCGTTACGTAGTGCAGGATATTACTACCGAAGATACGCCAACAGCACGGGTAGTGCCTGTGGCGCATCAGTGTACAACTGTACCATCGAAGCGTCGAGGATTGAAGCGGGGGTTATGTGCAAGAAGGTCCCATGCGGCGTCGTCCGTATGCGAT
Organism: Macroventuria anomochaeta; assembly: GCF_010093625.1. Classification (NCBI taxonomy): domain Eukaryota; kingdom Fungi; phylum Ascomycota; class Dothideomycetes; order Pleosporales; family Didymellaceae; genus Macroventuria; species Macroventuria anomochaeta. Next base: position 395,217 of record NW_022985379.1, read on the forward strand.
AATCCGTTCGGGACAAACGACCGCCCAATCATACTTTATTACACGACGGATCCTTGGATACTATCTCGCTGCTCCCACATTTCCCCTTCGCAGGAGGCTATGATGGCTGGCTTCAGGCATCTCCAACCGACAATTTTATTGGCGGAGACATTGCGTCATATAACTACTCCTAGCCACGTGATTGGATCAACATCTCCGACTCCGATGTGTCATTGCGGCTGACTGGCTTCCAGTTCGATCCGACACACCACTGTTGTGCCGTGGATTGCTCTACTACTCATCTCGTCGTTGGTTTTGCTCATTCTCGGTATATCCACCATCGTTCTCCAATGCGTCACGTCAGTCCCCAATATTCTCAGTTACTTGAGCACAATGACGCAAGACAACCCGTACACCGACTTGCCTTCAGGTGCGACAGCTTTTGACGGACCGAAACACACTCGAGCATTGCGTGACTTGAAGGTGGGACTAATGAATATACGACCACGCGACGAAGTCGGTTACATCGCGCTGAAGTCGGTCGAAGACGATGAAGTGCGTCTCAGATCACAAATGATTCAGAAAGGTAGGCTCTTTGATTTGATTTCTAGAGCAAAAACTGGGTTGATGGCCTAGCTTAGTCATTTCGTTGTCATCCATCGTATCCTCAAAGTGGTTGCGTTCCAATGTATAGCCTCAACCCTGTCCTTCCTGCTCTCCGTTCACTCTTTTCTCTCAAGCTCGGATGTTCAGACGCTACCTATCCTCCATAGCAGCCGCCTTGGCCCTTAAGTCAATTGACATACCTTCTCATCGAAGATGATGTCCTTCTTCACACGCACAAGGTGCACACACGGCTCCTCGTCATACATGACCGGATTCTCAGCTTGTTTTTTGCGACAAGCGTGGCCACACTGCTCCGGACGTCCTCGGTGAACTACGATCTGGCGTGGACACAAGTAGACCTTTTTCTGACCTTTGATCTTCAAGTTTATTAGTCAGTCAAGCTACCAATTGCATGGATAGACAACGCAACTCACCACATGACGCTCTTCATCGATGGCGCTCATAAAGCCTGTAATGCCAATAGTAGCTAGGTCGTGGGTGACGCTACTGTGTGTGTGGACAGAGATTGCACTGAGGTACCTCTTGTCTTTGATCCAGTCGTGTAGTGCGTCGATCTGAAAGTACTTGGCCTCAACTGCAAGTCGGTTATAGAGGTTGTAGTTGAAACCATCGGTCTTCGTGTAGAACAGCGGGAACACTTCAGGTCGTCGCATGAATGCGAGGAGGTACTCGAATAACTCTGGGTCTGCGTCTAGAAAGTAAGATCCATCGGGCTCGGGCGTCCAAGCAAAGCGACCGTCCAGCTGGTGGCGGAAGAGACCAGACTCGGAGGTGAGAACGTCGGTAGAGACCTTGAATTTGCGTCCGCCAACGTCGAGAGTTAGGGTATTGAGGTAGTTGACGGCTCCCGACATGTCTGGTTTGTCGCCTGTAGCCGGCTGTGTAGAGGTTTTCGCGGTGCTGTCGCTGGGTGCAGGAGCTTCAATGTCCGCGGATGTGAGGCGCAGGAACTCTCTTTCGAGATCGATCATTTCTTCGTCAGGTATTTGCATCATCAATGTAAGGGGCGGATATATGTATGGCAGGAAGTGGTTGAGCTTTGTTACTGAGCAAGCAGTCGGCTTAACGAGCGAAGGGGGCAGTTTGACTGCGGTTTTGTTCACGGTGAGACTTTACCATACGCAAACACATCGTGAAGTGAACACAATGGCGCACGAGGATCAGGTGCTTACAATGTGTTGCTATGAAGAATCAATGTTGTTAAAGAGCTTGGGGTTACGAATGATGCTCATCGACCTTACCAGGACTTTCACTTCACCGGCACCTGCGTCTCTCCCGCGCCTGCACCTCTCTGACGTCACTGCACAGCTCGAACCCACACTGACGCTTAAGGTCATCTTTCTGACTCCTTACACTGTCAAGCTCAGCTCGCACATCCGCGATGCGCTCCTCCGCTACCTTCTTGCGTCGAACATATTCCTGTAGCTTTTCCTTATAGTTTCCCTTCTTCGCCGGCAATCTTTCTCTAATACGCTTGGTTCTCGCCTCCGCAAAGTCATTGGCAATCCTATTGCTTCATGCTTTTTCCGAATAATGTCCGAGGGTGTTATTTGCTGTTGCATCGATGGTTGCAAGCTTCCATGACAGATTCGTGTGCTCTGTTGTCGCAGAATTGAGCTCGTTTTTGGTAGGTTGGAGGTGACTGTCCGCCGTCTCCATGAGGTTGAGTGCGTTCAAATACTCCTTCACTCTTCTCACACGCTCCGGCGTCATGCCATTGTAGAGTCGATCTTCATGTCCGGGCTCGTTGTCGACAATGATGGGCTGTGACCATGAGCTAGCCTCTGAGACGAACAGACTCTGCTCGTCTTCGTCCTCCTGATCAAGTGCGATCATTTCATAGTTGACCCTGCTTCTTCGCCCTGTCCTCCTGCTCGATCGCGGACTCTCCTGATACCCACTATACTCCTTCACCCTCCTCTTCCTCCTCCCTGAATCTGGCGTGCGCGGAGTCTTCGGCGTCAATTCGGGCGATTGAACATGCCATAACCGCCACTGTTGATGTTCCTCGTCTGCCTCTCCGACATGTCGTTCTCCGTCGCATACCCACTATGCTTCGATGGACTGTCGACATCTGACTGTAGTGTGCTGTCTTTGCTGGCTTCACCGGTGTCAGAGGAGGAGCTAATGACGATTGCGTCGGCGTGGCGGTACGTTTGCATCTCAGTGGCATCGCTATTGCTTTCAGAGGCCGTGGGAAGGTGTCGTGAGCTTCCAAGTACCTTCTTACTGTGTTTCCGAGCTATACACACTCGCATAATCGAAACATGAAAGCTCGACAACAATATCGTAGTCAAGCTCAAGACAAAGAATTTTAAGTCAGCAGATCGCACGAATGTCCGTAGTCACCAGAAGAGCGAGGTTGAACAAAACAGTCACGTCCGTTAGAGGCGATTTCATGTGCCAACCATGCACAGTGTTGGAGAAGGGGCCAGAGGTACGAGCGATAGGCGCGCGCACTCACGGATGCCGGACACTCTTTTTTTACGTAACAACGTGATTACTGCTACGAAGTTTACTACAAGAAGCAAGCTTGCAAATAAAGTAAATGGATATATGGATCTAACCGATACGAAACCCACCCCTACTATCATGCAAATGCTCAAAACCTAGCGCCATTCACTATCCATGCGACATTCTTCGATATCAATCTAAGCCGAACGTAGAGATCTACGATTCAGCCTCAGCCATTATGTGCTCGCCCTCATCCAGCATCTCCACCACCCTCTTCAAATTTCCAACCATCTCCTTGGCCTGCCCCACAAGCAACAACTTCTCCGCGTTGGCCGGCAGCCCCAAGTACGTAGGCGGCTCACGCTCAGGCAGATCGTTGACCCACTGCATGAAGTCATTCCAGCCGGTGGAGCTAGGCAGCTCGAGGCCCTCACTGTGCTCAGTGTCCTTGACGATCTTGAAGTTGTCCTCGAAAGCCGCGGGCGTCATGCACTCTTGCACGATGGAAGTGAGAGTGCGCCAGTCGGCTTCGTTGTCAATCTTACCACCATACATCTCGGTGACGAGAGTGGTGATCATGTCCCATGGGATCTTGGCGGGAGCGATGTTGGAACGGCCTTGAGCGACGGTGTCGATCCAGGTGTCGACGATGAAGCTACAACATTCGTACTGGCATTCGTTAGCACTAGATCAAGTTATGGTTTGGGAATAAACTCACGTCGCTGTCGTTGAACTCCCAGAAGCCCTTCCAGCCGAGAGTTGGTGCGTAGCGAAGACGCTCTTGGACCACGGCATGCAAGAAAGACAAGATGAGGTAGACGCGCGCCTTCTCCACAGGCGGCTTGATGGCCTTCTCCGCTAGAGACGACAGTGAGTCCTTCATGTTGGCGCGAATACCAGCAGGTTGCTCGTAAGATAAAACGCGAGACGCTCGAAGCAGGTTGACAGGGATCTTCGGGCTCGATTCCATCGACAAGAAGAGACGGAAATCAGGGTTAGGTTTGAGCGCTTCCAACCTCTTCTCCAGTGACTGAAGCCACTGAGGAGCCAGGTGAACGTTCTTGACCAGCACCCAGTTGCCCGTTGTAGCAGCGTTGGCAATGGCCTTGTCTGCGGTGGTGGCACCTTCATTGGAGCCCATGGCAATGTTGGCGCACGATACGCGCTCCCTCTCGACGAGGTTGTCGACCTTGTAACTGGCGTCAAATCCAGGGCTGGAGCTGAGTGCAACAGGGGTGACGGCGTTAACTTGCTTGACAATGTCGCCAAGGTCACCACTAGCATCCAGGATGCCTTTGCCAAATACTTCCGTAACGAAGCGCTCGACTGCGGGTACGAGGCGATCAACACGGAACAACTTGACCAGAATGAGAGCCCGCAATTGCTTATCGAACTTGTTGAGGTCTTCGTGCCAAGCCTGAGGTACGTATCGTTCAGCAAGCTCCTCGGTCAAGAATGCATCCCAGGCATCATCTTCGATCTTGTCCAAGTCGTCCTTGAAGATGGACTGCCTGCTTGCGCGTTGTAGCGCCTCTTCCCTGCGTTCTGGCTGAGTGGAAACATCGACCGCTTCCACATCCACGTCAAGGATCTTGTCAATGAGGGTCTTGTCCATCTTGTAGGGCGCAGCTTGTACAAGAAGCATTGCAAAGGTAACACGGTCCTTCTGCAGTAGGGAGAGCGAAGTGCGACGGTAGGCATCGACAAAGAGCTCGGTAATGATCTGGTCGATACGAGCGGCATGGTTCGTGCTAGAGCCGTCCCTGACCTTTCGAAGCACAGCCTCGAAGATTTGCGTGAAATACCGCAGGGAGAACTGGTAGAAGTGGTTGAGATGATGCAATTGCTCCAGAACAGCAAAGATAGCCGAGCAGGAACGAGCAACGACAGTGTACTCCTTGGTGATGTTCTCGACCTCTGTCATGACGCCGGCGGTCTCCGAGACCTTGTCCGAGATCTCCTTTGCCTCCTTCTTGAGCGTCTCAAGGGTCTCGATGACACGGTCGTCGTCAAGAATGTTGCCACGAGACTCGTTGAGGGCTTGTAGAAGACGCTTCTCGAGTTGGCGAAGATGGACAGCAAACTCGCCCTGCATCTTGATGAGGTTGGATCGTCGCTCATCGACATCGGGTCTCTCGGACTTGAGGACTTCATTGAGAGTCTGCGTCTGCAAGCTGCTCTGCGTAACCGTAAAATTAACGAAGGTGGTACGACTGCAGATGTCAGGAGCGAAGTTGGCGGAAGGATCGCGTGTCGAGAGGTACAAGCGGAATGTTGGCGAGAAGTCTATCTCTTGTTTGCCAAGCTGAATGAGCACACGGCCACCAGTCTTCTGGTACTCCTTGTTGAGAACATGATTCAGGATTGGATCAAGATATTCAGCGTCCTGGATGAGGATGGGGTTACCGAAACGCAATGAACTCTCGAGCTGCTTTACGAAAGAATCGTCCAGGAAGCTCGTGACTGTAAGGCGACGGTCCTTGCATTCGTTTTGCAGGAACTCGGTAGTCCTGCCTGACGGGTCGATAATGAGAGGGTAACGGTTGAAGCGCTGGAGCACGATAGCGTTCTCGGTACACAGATCGTCAACGGGCAGACCATTGTGCTGCCACGTCAATCGATCATCGGCAGTCGAAAGATACTCCGTGATCGGGTTGGGCGTCTTGAAGCTAATGCCGGAATTCTTGAGCTGGTCATACCAATCTTCTGTCAAAGCCTTCCTGTACTGCTGGTCGTAATATCCGGCGTAGGCGATGAAGGCAGCAGCAACGAGTACGTCGCCAACAATGGTGTCGATCTGTGAGTCGAACGATTTGCTGCTCTCCTCCCATCGGGATTGTTCGGAAGACAGACTGTCAAGAAGACGTACACTACGATCGACCTTGAACTGGACGGTTGACATCTCAGTCTTGATCGCTTGCGTCTCACTGATCAATACGGCGTAGTCTTCCTCGTAACGCTTGATATTCTGGTCGAGCCTTTCAATCAAAACCTGGGTCTCGTGAGCACCCTGTTCAGTCTCTTCCAGCTTTTGTTCGAGCTCAGCGACTTCCTTGCGGAGAGGTTCAACTCGGTTAAGAATCTCGGAGTACATGACCTGTGCTTGGACCCACTGTACAAGGGGACCGCAAGCCTTCGATGCACGATTGACCTTCTCGAAAGTGAAGTCTTCCTTGGACAGATAGTCTGCCTGCATCTTGCGACGAAGCGGAGCGGTCATCTGCCTCTCATTGTCAAAGGCAACGATGCTGGCAATGAAGTCGTCACGCCTGACGATACCTTGGATGGTTTTCCAACTGTCTGGTTTGTGTCCAAGGAGCGTACACACAGCTTCCAAAGCGAGCTTGACACCAGCTGGTGGGTTGCCCATAGATCGAACTTCGGTCAAGTGCTGGCGCTTGATGTTCTGAACGCTCTTCTGTGCCTCAAGGACAGCCGGTTCCGCCGCGTCCAGGTCCCGGTTGACCTCCGTACTTCGCTCCTGGATTGCTGTGCGTTCTTGTTGAAGTTGAGCTTCTAGCACCTTTGCACCAGCCTTTTTCTCCTCGGCCTGACGCTGATCTGCAACCATTTGCTGCAGTTTCTGGTTTGCCTCTGTAGACTTCTGTTCAAGCTGCGTCTTCTTCTGAGCGAGGCTTACTCGCAGATCCCTGACCTTGTCAAATGTCTCCCGTAGCTTTTCCAAACCAACGTTGAGATGACGTTGTTGCTCCTCGAGATCCTCGCGCTTTTCATTGTAGAGTTTGACATATTGCGCAACGAAATCTAGGAAGTGGCGAGGCGTCAAGTACATCTTGCGGTTCTGCGTCTTCTGGAGCTTGTCGTTTTTGCTTCGCAGAGAGTGGTGGACAGCAACCATTGCATTGACCACACTCTCGCGGTGAGAGGGTGGAAGGCTGAGCCCGCGGTAAGCGATGGGAATGCTATCTGGCGCAACATAGTTCGATCGGTCCAGATCCACAGAGTGCGTCAGTTCGGAACCGACCTGGAACAGAGCCTGGTCTGACCAATCCCCGAACCAATTGAGTACGCAACGATTGAACAGAGCAGGACTAGTAGCAGCCTTGGATGAGAGGCCTTCCTCGGGCGGATTCATTGTGAACACAACGTGAAGATTCTTGACAATTTGCTCTGTGAACCACTTGTAAAGCTCCTCCTGAGAGTCAAGTATGATGCCTTGCCGTTGGGCGCCCTCCTTGATGGATGTCATCAGAGCAGCGTACTCGTCGCCTTCGAAGAGACCAGGAACCTCGGCATTGGCAAGCAGCGTGTTCATGCGCTCCAGGAAACCGGAGTCGAGAACGTTGGCTTCGTCGAGAATGAAGCAGATCTTCTCGCCCTTGCAACCACAGCGGCGGAGTACGTTGCGGAGATCATCATCGAAGTCATCGCCCGTGTACTTGCCATGTACCTTGATCTGGTACACGCTCAGGCCGTTCATCCAGGCTACGAAGCGCGACAACGTAGTTTTTCCCGAACCACTGACACCGATGAGGATGAGATGACCTTGAGGCTGACGGAATACACGGTCGATACGAAGGACGTGTTCGAGAACATCGTTGAAGAGAATGAGCGGGACATCGACCTCTTCTTCGCAGAAAGTGCGGAGACGGGCTTTGACGAAGTCTCGAAGCTGCTCACGCTCGACGGGCACGTAGTTCTTTGATAGCCAGTTCGAGAATAGTATAGGTCCACCGAGGGCTTTGTCCTCGTCGATGGTAGGGAATTGCTCCAATGCGATACGGTGTACACAATCTTCGGTCCACGCTCGCTCGTCATCTGCGATGAGACGATCTTGGAAAAGCCGCAAAGCTTCGTGCGCCCAGATCCTGATGAGACCTTCAACCGGCAACGTCTCAAGCGGTCGAAGGGCTTCGTAGATACCACGTACCCAGCGCGTAAGCTCACGGGGCGAGTAAACGTAGTGGGGCTGGATATCCGGAGTGAACCTCCTCTGAGATTCGGAGTACAGCTGTACCATGGCCCTGGTTAGAGCATCTGAGTACCCACGCAGTGTCGGAATGATCTTCAGCACGGCACTGGTGAATGTTCCGTAGATCTGAAGCAAGGACTGCTCGCCGGGGTAGTCGACCATGATCAGAGGAGCGTGGCGTAGGAAGCGCAGACCCATAGGCGTACGACCAGCGTCTGTGGGAGGGTTACAAGCACCAACAAACTGGATGCGATCAAGAGTGACCCAAGTCTTGTCCGAAGTCCGCCAGAAACCATTGTGTTCGACGAGCTGACGTAGGAAAGAGATCGCACGTTGCGTACCGTACTTGTCGGGTGCAGGTAAGTTGATCTCGTCGCAGAAGATAATGAGCCAGCGACCGATCTGGGTTGGGGTGAGCTGGACACCGTTCACAGTCTTCTTGTACTCGCAGTACTGCTCGAAAGTTTTGATGAGCAGATCGGGAGTTGTCGCACTAGAAAAGTTGAGGCCAACGACTTGCATGTGCGGGAGCTTGCGAAGGGCGCTAAAGAGCGTCATCGTTTTACCAGAACCTGGTGGTCCGCAAAGCAGCAGCGGTTTATGCTCAGCAAGCCATGAGTAGAGAACATCCTCATGACGGACAGTATCGAGTGTGGGGATAACGACGTCGGTCTGGACGATGGAGTGGGTGTTGACCTCAACATTAGGAACCTGATTTTGCCACATCTCCCAGTCCGGCTTCTCAGGCTTGGCGTCGTAGTCGATGAGGGAGGTAGATTCATTGAGAGGCGGCAGCTCAACATCGGTCATACCAGCCACGAGGTCACCGAACTGCTTGCGGTCTGACAGCGGGCAGTCGCCGACAAGCGCCCAAACGATAGCAACGAGCAGCTTTTTAGACAAATAGGCCTCCATCTTGTCGTCTTCAAGTGGAAAGTCCTGGTGCTGAACATTATACTCGATGACGTTGCGGCAAGCCTTGTTGAGAAGCGAGAACAGGGTGTGAAGCGCGCGGATGTCGGTGTAGTCCATAATGTGCTTGAATTTGCGAGCCATGCTGAGCGCCTTTTCGATAAAGCGATCCTGTGTAAGCTTGATTTTCAGGAAGTCTGCAATCAGTCCCTGGGTCGCAAGCGTCTGCTGTGTCATCTGTCCTGGTGCTACAGAGTCATCCTCAATGTCTTCAAACGCAGTACTCTTGAGGTTCTGAATGTAGTTGTCGATCATCATGTCCACGTTGACAGTGTCATCGCTGAACCACACCATACCACATCGAGACACTGTGGCCAGGGTAGCATACTTGAGCGTCTCGACCTCGAACATGATGCGCACATTGGACGGAAGGTTGAGACGTTCACCGTTGGGCAGCGTGAGAAGTTTGTTGTCATCGAGAACAGAGTTCAGGTTTTCAACCCACTCAGGGTCGACATCACCATCAAAGACGATCCAGTGGCGCTTGCTGTCCTCACCACGCAGGTTATCGACGATCTTGCGAAGGATGCCGGTGAAAAGACCATCGGTCCACTCGCGCGTCGTGTTGTCCAAAGTACCGTAGAGCTGCTCTTTGGACATGACCTTGGGATCGATTACGTGGCAGACACCTTCAACACCATCGGCTTCTTGCAGCGCGCTCAAAAGCGTTCTCCATGCGGCTGATTTGCCGGAGCCTGACGATCCTACCATCATGACACCATGGTGCAAGTTCTGGATCTGGTAAAGCTGGAGAACCTTGGTCATCCAGCCCTCACTAACAACGAGCTTCGAATTGGCTGCTTTTTTGCGAATGGCCTTGGTGAGCTTGTCGAGAGGCGCAGGAATGTATTGAACCCCAGGGAAGGCCTCATCCTCGATACTTCGCATGATTTCGACGTCGGAGCGGATGAGCTTGGGAGCGATGGTTTCTCGAAGACTCTGAACAATAATCTGAGGCTCCATGACAACTTCATCTGCCTCTTGAGCGTCAATGATGGCGATGCGAGCTCGCTTGAGTCCACCAGAGCTAACGAGCACACTCTTGAGGGCACGCAGACCAAAGTCGTAGTGGGCTTGCTTAGATAGGCTGGAAGCACAGCTGTCGAAGAATGGAACAATCTGCTTCGAGAGGTCCTTTGCTTGTGAGAAACCTTGGGAATAAAGCATGACTTCAGCAATAAGCTCCTTATCAGGCTTGGACATGGCAATGCTTCGGAACAACTTCTTCAAGTTGTCAGGCAAGTTAGATCGACCAGCATAACCGGGGTTCATCGTGATGAAAACACCTGTGTTGCCGTTGACCTTGAGCTGGCGACCGACTAGTTCAATCTGAGCCTTGTCGTCTTTGGCACCCTTCTTGAGGCCAAGCTGGATGTTTTGGATTTGTTGGGAGACAGCCGAAAGAATACGTTCTTCAAGACGGTTGAACTCATCGAAGCAACCCCATGCGCCGACCTGGCATAAACCAAGGAAGATGCGACCCATGGCTTGAAAGTCGAAGGTATCGTCGCAGCAGAAGACGAGAGTGAAGCGACCGAGCTGGACACCGAGAGCTTTGACTGATTCGGTCTTTCCTGTACCAGCAGGTCCGTATGGCGAACCACCAAGGCGCTGGCACATAGCCTGGGTGAGAGTAAGGAAACAGCGATCGGTGAGTGGTGTTCTGACGAGACGATCGGCTACACCCAGGTACTCGAAACCGTAGTCCAGAACAGCGTTAGCCATCTTGATCCTGAGGCGGTGCAATAGATCATTGCTGGGCTCGTATACGTATCGCATAGACAGTAGCCACATATGGTGGGTCGGTGAGCTCGCGCCGACCTTCTGCAGCTTGTGGATGACATCGCGCTGGTGAACGAATTCGGTGATAAGATCTTCGCACTTTCTACGATGGATAGGCTCGAGGTCGCCAAGAACTGCTGCAGCCAAAAGCTTGAGAATATTGACTTGCTTTTCGTACAGGTCAGGCAGAGAAGTGCCTCCAGCGGTCAGAGATGCCTCGACTGCCTGGGTCCATGCGATTTGAGTTCCGAGTACAACAACCTGGGTTGGATACTTGGCGATGTAGTTGTTGAAAGCGGATGGATCCATCGCATCGGCAGCCATGAGCTGGGCGAACTGCTCAAAGGCCTCATACGTCAACTCCGCCAGAGTGGTCTTCATATTCATCTCGAGCGCGCCAAGCCACTCATTGATTCGCGGTGTCTGAACAAGGGAAACGTTTTTGCGCAACTCGACCTCTTCGCCCTCCTTGGAGCTGAAGCCTGTGATGACACCGTCCCCGTCAGTGGTCAGACCACAAAGACCAGCAAACATCTTTCTCAGATGTTTAGCGATGCGAAGAACATCGTTGCTGTTTCCGATAATCTCAAGAAGATCCTCGTCACCAACGAAATAGAAGCGAGGAAATGCGACGCGTTCGCGTTCAAGATACTCTCCCAGGGCTTTCTGGATCTTAGTGAGCATGTCCGCGAGCCGATCGAGCGACTGTTGTACGCCCGTTATGTTAAGAGCTTCCATTACGAAGGGCTGACGCGCGACCTTCTTCATAACTGTCAGGAACTCGGCGTTGATATTGTTGAAACGTGATGATTCCATCGGCAGCAAATGTTTAATGTCTGCGTTGCCAGTGAACACTCCTTCCAGGTAAACCCATTGACGCTGCACATCGATCCAGACGTCGAACAGGACGTGGACGCGGTTGAGTCGATCTTCCCATACCGAAGCTTCTTCCTCGAACTCCTTGAAGTACGGGGACAGTCGCATTGTTGCTAGCCCACTAAGATTTTCACTACACTTGGCAAAAAGCTCGTCCCAACCCTTAATGAGGCGGCATTTGTTCTGGTAGTTAACCAGTTGTAGTTCGTAGTTCTGCCATGTTTCGCGGACATCTTTGACGTACACTTCTAGCGCCATCTCGGCAGACGCCTGTTCAAGCACGCCTCGGATGATCTTTTCGCTAGGGCCAAGCTTGAGATCCCACACGTCACCCAAGGTCATGGCAGTAGGTGAGTACATCTTCCCAGGCTTCAATTGCTTGAAAACCTTGACCCAGTGACGCTCGCGCACAGCATCAGAGCGCAGGTCTTCGATGATTTTGTGCTCTTTCTGGAGCTGCTTCAGTGTTTTCTGCACATACTCGAAGGCTTGGTACTGCCGAATTCTGGGCAGGGACTCCTTCGTGGTCTTGTCCAAGTCGTCGAGGTTCTTCCTCAGCCGTCGTGGCTGTATACTAGTCCAGAGTTGCTCGCGCAGGTCATCGAGAGACGCCCAGATGGTGCCCACCCTCGCCCAGACCTGCTTGAAATCATGCACTTCTTCGTAGAGCGTATTCAGAACGTTGATGGGAGAAGGAGGTAGTCCCAGAGCTTCTTTGGCTTTCGAGAGGTTGCTAGATTCGGTTGTCAATTGGTCGATTCTCTTGTCGTATCTGGTGAGGACAGCGGTTGCATCTTCCGGAGCAAGGTCCCCAGCGACCGGCTTCTCCGTAGCCCACTCGGCGGTCACGTCGGAAATTTTCTGGTTGACAATCTTGTCTTCGGCAGCGATCTTCGCTCGGAGTGCATCAGCCTGATCATCGGCAATCTTGGTCTTGCGAGCCAGAACCTCAGTCAACGTCTGCCACTCATGGTCGATTTGCTCCATCGGCAGCCAGTTCTGAGGAAACTGGTAGCGTTGGCGGTTCAGAGTAGCTGTTCCCTGTCGGAAGGTCGAGATCTCGGGTTCCCATTCCATGACCTGGCGCTTGCATTGCTGCACGGTAGTAATGAACGATACAGCCTGGGCTGTCGAGGATGCTTCAAGCGTCTGCACCTCGAGATCCTTGCGTGCTTTCGCAATTTCAACGAAGACCTCGTTCATGCGTTGGCCGAGCCTATTTGCAAACTTGGCAAGGATCTCTTGTTGCCATTGGTCGTACTTGGCATTAACCTTCACCTGCACCTGGTCGTAGTCTACCGTAACGTAGCCGAAACGACGGCTGATCTCAGAGTTGTCGAATGTAGAGCGGGTCTTGCGGATCTCTTGCAAAAGCTGCAGCCATCGTGAAAGGTCTTCTCCGAGTATATCGTACACGTGTTCGGATTGCAGATCCCACAAAGACTGGAACTGGAGCCATTCATCAACGTAGGCAGAGATATCGCCTAGCTTGCCCTCAACCGCGCCGTACACTTCGATCAACGAATCAGTGCACTTGCTCGGTAGATCGGAAAATTGATTGTTCGAGACATCCTTTGTCGATTCCAGTCGAATTTCGTATCGCGAAGCTTTGATCTTTTGGAGCGTGCAAACGACGGCAAGCCATTGTTGAAGCTGCTCAAGCCAGCTTGCCCGGGCGTACTCCACCGGTGGACTCAGATAGATCACCTGATTCCGCATAGTAATTTCTAATGTGAGCTGAGATAACGTCGGCTTGACTTCGTTAATTTCTCCGCCTGCGGGGTCGCTGGTAGGCCGACGATCGTCCTCGTCTTCGCCGCCGTTGTTGAAGACGTCAACCCATTGCGACACAGCATATCTCAGGCGCACGAGAAGAATGGACTCAATTCGAGTGTTCATATCTGATACCCATGTCGCAAGGTTGGCGTAATTCTCAAGATTGAGCTGATCAACGGACTTCTGAATAGTCTCCAGGTTCTGTTGGAAATTCTCCTTGTTATATGGGCATGTCTCCAGTTCCTTCAGCGCTTTGTCGACTACAGCGTTGATACTCACAAGAGTAGCAACTTTCGTTTGGAGCAGAGAGGTTGCGGCCTGGAAGTCCCGAACAAATTGCACATGCTTACTCTCGCTCCGGACACTTCCAGCTCCTGCAGGAAACCCGGGTTGGCGAACATGCAAGTCGTATGCATGAACAAAGGACTCCCACTTGAGGGGTACACCCTTCTGAATCAGGGTTTGAACATCGTTGGCATAGTTGTTGAGCAGAAGAGCAATCCCACTCAGTTCGGAAATCGAGCGAACGGTCTGGGTGTACGTTCGGACGCTCTCCATTAGGCTGACGGCGTAAGGGTAGACGCGCTTGGCTTCTTTAGAGATGTTGTTGATGCCGTGAGGGACTTGATAGCCACGCCATGTCAAGTTGCGCACCTCCTTGAAAAGAGCAATAACCTGGCCGTCGAAGTTCACGTTCAGCTCCAGGACATTACCCGCAGCCCGATTCCTGCTGACAAGGAATAAACGTCCAGAGATTGAAAGTTTATTTCGTGCAACTGCCTGCAGCCATGTCTCAAAGATGGGACGTGTGTCTAGCTTCTTCTTGAACATGTTGCTCTCCGCTTGGAGCTTCTGTCCTTCCGCGTGGAGAACCCAGTCTTTCCCCAGGATGTCCTCAACCTTGCCCATATACTTGTCGAGCTGAATCTCGATCTGTCGCGCCCAAATGACGGCGCCAGAAACCGGAGGGAAGTCTCGGAGTTGTGCCATCGCATGCGCTTCGGAGTTCGCGTACTGGCGCTTGAAGCGTTCGTGCAGCGCTTGGATGTCCTGCTTGACGCTCTCGATCAGTTGTGTCTGGTACTCCGAGATAGCTCCTCGAATCTTGGGTCGCACAAAAAGAGGATTAAACTTGGAGAAGACACGGAACATCTCGCTCGCGGTCTTGGCGGTGCCGAGACGGTCTCGAAGCCTAGCAATGATCGAATTCTCAACGCGTGAAGTACGCTCGTTGTACTTTTGCTCAGCCTGCTCGAACAGCCGTGTGCCCTCTGGCGATACATCCAAGACGTCAACATCCTTGAGAACGTCGTAGGCTTCCTTGACTTCCTTGACAGCGTCAACATCGCCGATCTCCTCAATGATCACTTCCTTGATCTGCGATCCATCAGATGACGTGGATTGAGTGCCAAGGACGTTGACGATGGTGCGCTGCAGCTGCTCGTGGTTCTTCCTGAAGGTGGTAACGTAACGAATACGCTCTTCGGTCTCTCGATGACGCGGGTTAATCTTTATGGGGATGAACTTCTCGTTCCTGCGCCTCGTCACTTCACGAGCAACGTTCGTGAACTCTTTGACGTCCTCCTCCCATGTGCGCCAGATCTTCTCTGCAACATCCATGATCGCCTGAAACTCGGGATAATCCATATGCATCAATGTCCGGCCTGATAGCTTCTTATGCAGCTCAGCATCGAGGTCAGCTGAGATAGCTTCGACCAAAGGTAGGGCTCGACGAATCGGGTACGGACAAATGCGCAGCTTCTTGTTGAGATGGTTGAAGATCTGATTGATGGCATCTTCGACAGCAACCAGAGATGTGGATGTGTGCAATTGGTCCAGTGGGAATTCCTTCATCAGCGAGTTGTACTTTTGTACCAAGTCGGTGGTCTCCTTCAAGCCAGTGTCCGCACTGAAACTGACTGTAGCCTGGAATCGCTTCGCATTCTTCAGCACGTCCAAAGTCAACCTGACACCTGCACTGCTGAGCTGAGTCTCGATGTCGTGCAGCCTGGACTCCATGGAAATCCAGAAGTTGATTTCCTGCTGTGCTGTGCCAGTCGAAACATCGCGAGAGGTCTTGGTGATGGTTTGTATAGACTTGATCCAGCCGTTGACAGTTCCCTGCAGCTGGTTCAGAAAGGTACTATCCTGCACCACGTTGGCGGGGATCAGATCCGGAGAAGGTTTCAAGTCCCGAGCTTCTGCATCCTGAAGTGCCAGCAGAATTTGTGGGTGCAACGGCAAGAGCAACTCGGGGATGTCAGCGTTATCTAACAAGTGCTGCATTGCCAATGCCAACTCGGCCATCTTCTTTTTCGCCGCCGAAATGCCAGTCCTTGAGTCGCTGTCGCCCTGGCTGTAAAGTTCCTTCGGGTTGCGCAAGCTTTTCGTCTTGTTGTAGCTGTCGAAATACGGTTCGAAGGCAGTCTGAATGAAAGAATGGATGTACTCAAAGGGAGCGCCATCTTGAGACGAGTTGTTATTAGAAAGTATAAAGCCGGGGAGTGTCGAAATCCGAACTTGTGCGCTAATGGGTATGGAAGAGTCTATGGGTATCGGTCGCTTCTGAAGGACAACAAATGCTGCGCAGTGAGGAGATGCAGTGAGTTCGGAGGAAACCGTGTATGTGTAGTGCTGCGAGACGCCTGTCAAGTGTCAGTTCGAACCCATGTTCCACGTTCGTTTGCACTCACCATTGGTCCCGTCCAACCCGTCTATAGAAGCCTCAGCACTTCTCTCCTTGACAACATAGAGCACCGACTGGTTCTCCTTCGAGAACTGCGCGCATCTCTGCAGGGTGTCGGTGCGCTTGTCGTCCGAGAGCAAGCTGCCAAGCGCATGGAGATCTCGCTCTGTAGCGCCAAGATTGACGTCGAGGACCTTTTCCAGGTAATCGACGATTATCTGAGGGTCGATAGTAGGCGGTGTGGGACTGGGCGCTCGTGAAGTGCCATTGGTGGCCCCTGGGGAGAGCGGTCCCTCCATCGTGAGCTGTTGTGTCTACTGACAAGAAGACATGTGAATCCTCGTTTCCAGCGAGGTGGGGTGGAGAGGACAAGTGTGTATTACGTCGAAGGCGACAGATCGGTGGTGAAGGGAATGTGAGCTGTGTGTTTTCTCCACCGTTGAGAAAGTCCAGGACGCGACGCGGACGTGCGTCTTGCCCGAACGGTCCCCAAGCTCCCGCACTTAGACAGCCGCAGGAATGCGGTGGGATCGCAGCATGATTGGTGCTTAGAGCTCCGCCAGATGCAGCCTTTACAAAGACGTGGCCAATGCTTGAAACACAAAGGGACGCGCTTCGTGACGGTTGCAGCTCTGACGCCTTGCTTTTATTTGTTTGTGTTTACCCCGCCGCCTCAAAAGTGGAAGGGACACTCGATGCACAGCACTTGACAGCACAGAGGCCGACATTATACTTATCATTGTTAATAGCAGCTATCTCGATTACTTGTAGTCTTCCACAATGGGAGTGATATGCACATATGCTGCGTGCTTTGTTTATTCTTCAGGTTCCCAAACCCCAATCTTCGTACGCCACTCCGGCTTCAGTTTGATAACGTGGATGGCCGCCTCGGTCTTCTCCCAGGGCACGCCAAACTTCCCGCTGTTGATCTTGCACATTCGAATCTCACTGATCTCCCCGTCCACTTGGCTGACCAACTCGAGCAGCATCTGCATGGAGTTGACGGTGTTCCTGATGATCTGATCTGGCTTGTCCTTGCCTTTGCCGTACCCAGCACTTGTGAAGACGCAGCCGATCCAATGTTGCTTGTCGCCGTCGCGTGGCGCCAGTAGCTGCGTCGTCCCAGTGGATACTGGATTAGACTTGGTATGGTCTTTGGCGCAGAAGTTGTGATGGTCTGTGTAGGCTTTCGGATACTGCTGCTTGAATGCTTTGGCGATACCGGCGCCCCAGTGACCTTGGGTGTTGCAGGCATGGACTAACACGGTGCCGGGCGGTACGTCTGCAAACATGTCGCCCTTGTGGTAGGTAAGTTGCAGCGACTTCTGGTCTGCATCTTGTCGGCCCGGCACATCAAGCCAGCCAGATGTGACATGTGTGTAGTCGAGATGCTGATGTTTGTTCTCGGTGGTGGTCTTGAATTTCTTGGGTGGAGGTGGTGTACCCGAGGTCGTCCTTTTGCCAGGAATGGCTTCAGGTACGGTGACTGGATTTTTTGCTTTGATATCGCCTGCACCTGTTGGTTTGAAGTAGGACCTGATGCTGGTGTCACGTTGGGGTGACATGACGGTTGTGCGCTGTTCGTGGCGGTAATGGCAGGTCGTGTATCGTAGACGTTGCGCGGGTGAGCGGGGTGGAAGAGTCAAAGAGAGCCTGCACAACTCCAACAAGAGATACTGAGTATGCAGCATTAAAGTGAAAGTGAGAAGGATGACTCCCTCCTACCTACCTTCAGCTCTGCTAGATGGCAGGCAACAAGAGATGGAGCCGCCCTTCCAGCTGCACCTACACCCGATACAGTATCATACCACAGCAACAGCGTATGCAGCTACTATGCATGATGATAGGACTACAGAGCGATCTCACTAGTTGAGTTGTGTCTTGCTTGCATGATTGTTGGTGTTGATGAGGTGCGGCGATGATCGGGAAGCGGCGAGGGCGCGCCACCAATCAGCTCCTGCCAAAACTAGATGATGCTGAGGTAACTCCTGCCTGTGCCAATTCTTCAGACCACGACCAACGACAACCATCACGCCCACCCGCACATCAGCGCCACGATGCCCGCCCTCGCCAACAGCGCCCGTGCCGTCGCACGATCATGGACAGCCCACCAGATGCCCGTCGCGCGGGCCGGCTGCACCGCCATGCAGACCCGTAACGCCTCGGCGTCGTCGTTCGACAGCCCCTTCAAGGGCAGCGCCGACAGCACCAAGATCCCCTCCTTCGCCGCCTACAGGAACAAGAACGGCGAGCAGAGCACCAAGGTCTTCCAGTACTTCATGGTCGGCTCCATGGGTGCGCTGTCCGCTCTTGGCGCGAAGGCGACCGTCCAGGGTAAGCCCACCCGCCTGCAGCACCCGCGAACAGCACGGCAAAGCTCCGGAAAGCGATGGGAATAGGATATAGGGCAGCTTGGGGGACACGAGAGGGCAATTGGCTGTATTGCGGATGATTTGGGGCAGCAATTCGATGAAGAGCACACCGGCTAACGCACCGCGCGACAGACTTCCTTGTCAACATGTCCGCCTCTGCCGACGTTTTGGCCCAGGCCAAGGTTGAGATCGATCTCGCTGCCATCCCCGAGGGCAAGAACGTGCGTCTACGGGTGAAT
The DNA here is from genome assembly GCF_010093625.1 of Macroventuria anomochaeta. NCBI lineage: Eukaryota > Fungi > Ascomycota > Dothideomycetes > Pleosporales > Didymellaceae > Macroventuria > Macroventuria anomochaeta. The sequence goes on from NW_022985379.1 coordinate 413,913, forward strand.
CCAGGATGATATAAGGCGGGAGCTAAGACAACACAGGTCATTATCAAGTGGCGAGGCAAGCCCGTCTTCATCCGTCACCGCACCGAGAGCGAGATCAAGGAGGCCGAGGACACCAAGTGGGAGGCTCTGCGTGACCCCCAGTCCGACGGTGACCGTGTCCAGAAGCCCGAGTGGTTGATCATGTTGGGTACGGACGCTACATTGCATAGCACGGCGATCTCAGTATACTGACTACCACAGGTGTCTGCACCCATCTCGGTTGTGTGCCCATCGGCGAGGCCGGCGACTTTGGCGGCTGGTTCTGCCCCTGCCACGGATCCCACTACGACATTTCTGGCCGCATAAGAAAGGGACCTGCCCCGCTCAACCTCGAGGTACCCACGTACGACTTCCCCGAGGAGGGCAAGGTTGTCATTGGTTAAAATTCGCGCATTGTGTAAAGTAGCGAGACGAGATGGGCGGAGGGAGCTGGCTGTGTGAATAGGAGCAAGCATTACCGTTTCCTTTGGTTTCTTATTTAGATTCGGCTTGTGTGCGTAGGAATGTAACACCAGTTAGAGTCACCTCGCGTCACAGGCACAGGTCTAATGCGTCTTTGTTTGTTCGGATTCATGACTACTGCTCGTTCAGGAATGACTTGACGGCATCCACCGCGCCCGCAAACCTGCCCGCCTCGATCAGCGTCAGATGCCCCTGCGGCCTGACACCCATCTCCTGGAACGCTCTCTTGCTGTCACTCGCGCCCTCGTCCACCGGGGTATCATAGTCAAAAGTCGTGTGGCCAGTAGCGTGCTGGTGCAGCACCTCGTCCTCAGGATGGAAGTAGAACGTCTCCTCCTCGGCCTTGCCCGCCTTCTTTTTCTTGCTGGGCGGCTGGCCTACCGCCGGCAGGTTCGAGGCTACCTCCGAGTATGCTTTCGAGAGCACGAGGTAGTGTGTGAATGCATAGGGCTCCTTCTCTTCGACGGCCCATTGGATCTCCTCCATCAGCATGGTGTACATGGGCGGCACGATCTCGTGGGGCATGTTGATGAAGCGCTCGGTGAGGATCAGGCCGATCTGTGCGGGTGCGGCGGGGAGCAGCGAGGGCGCCTTCTTGCTGAGGTAGGCGTGCAGGTCGCGGATTACTTTCTTGTCCTACATAACAAGTGAGTTCCCCGACACAACGTATATACATATATATAGTGCATTAGCAGTACCTTGTGTGTCTCCAGATTCAGCACGGTCAAGAACGCATACGGATCTGTCTCGCTGCCGTCGACCTTCACCGTGCTGCCCAGCAGCGGCTGCGACAGGATCAGGTCGGCGAGTTCACTGATGTCAAACAGCTGGTTATCCACGTCAAGCAACTGACGCAGCAGCGTCTTCAGGCCGTGGAAGTCAACAGCCGGATTGGGATCGAACCACTACCAAAAGCGTTAGTCTATCCAAACAGCAGAACAGTAGCTAAAGAAGCTGGCCTATACCTCAAAGTCGACGTTAACCATGTCCATGTCCTAGACACGCATGAGCTGGGTCGCATGTGCGCGGGATAGAGATGCGCCAAACCTCGTCGCTGTCGGACTCGTCATCGTTCTTCTTGCCCTTGCCCCTGCTCTCTGGCGCATCGGGCAGCTCCTCTGGATCCTGCTTCCGCTTGGCCATTGTGTGTATGTGGTGTTGTAATTTTATGAATGTGCTGCTAATTCTTGCGCGTCGGCATCCCGCACGCGTGAACGCAATCGATAAGAAATTTTACACTAGAGTCAGCGGGGCCCACGAGCCCTTTGCACCATCGCGCTCTTTCCCCGCTTCTACGACTCTCTTTTCTCTTGACATTCCCTTTTCTTTCCTTTTCTTTCCTTTCCTTTCACACTTCAATTCCTCAGCCAACATGACGACCGACGCCAAAGACCCCATTCCCCCGCACAAGACCTTCGACACCATCCTGGTGCTCGACTTTGGGTCCCAGTACACCCACCTGATCACTCGACGCCTGCGCGAGTTCAATGTCTACTCGGAGATGCTGCCCTGCACCACCAAGCTGGCCGACCTCGACTTCACACCCAAGGGCATCATCCTCTCCGGTGGCCCATACTCGGTCTACGAGGACGGCGCACCGCACGTCGACCACGCCGTTTTCGACCTCGGCGTGCCCATTCTCGGAATCTGCTACGGACTGCAGGAGATGGCCTGGCACTTTGGAAAGAACGCAGGTGTGGCGGCCGGCGAGAAGAGGGAGTACGGCCACGCATACCTGAAGCTCGAGCAGCACGGCGGCCACGTCGACGAGCTGTTCAAGGGCCTCGAGAACGACATTGAGGTCTGGATGAGCCACGGCGACAAGCTGAGTCACATGCCCGAGGACTTTGTCACAGTTGCGACGACCAGCAACTCGCCCTACGCCGGCATTGCGCACAGCTCCAAGAAGATGTACGGCATTCAGTTCCACCCAGAGGTCACCCACACACCACAGGGCAAGGTTCTCCTCAGGAACTTCGCCGTCGACATCTGCCAGTCAAGGACCGACTGGACCATGGGCAAGTTCGTCGACCAGGAAATTGCGCGCATCAGGAAGCTTGTTGGAGAGAAGGGCCAGGTCATCGGTGCGGTCAGCGGTGGTGTCGACTCCACTGTCGCAGCCAAGCTGATGAAGGAAGCCATCGGCGACCGCTTCCACGCCGTCATGGTCGACAACGGCGTGCTCCGTCTCAACGAGGCCAAGCAAGTCAAGGAGACGCTCGACAAGGGCCTGGGCATCAACCTGACGGTTGTCGACGCCTCCGACCTCTTCCTCGGCCGCCTCAAGGGCATCACCGACAACCCGGAGCAAAAGCGCAAAGTCATCGGCAACACCTTCATCGAGATCTTCCAGCAAAAGGCCAAGGAAATCGCCGAAGCAGCCCACAACACCCCCAACGCCGGCGAAATCGAATGGCTCCTCCAAGGCACCCTGTACCCGGACGTCATCGAGTCGCTCTCCTTCAAGGGCCCCTCGCAGACCATCAAGACCCACCACAACGTCGGCGGCCTCCCAGCAAACATGAATCTCAAGCTCATCGAGCCGCTGCGCGAGCTCTTCAAAGACGAAGTCCGCGCTCTGGGTGTCGAGCTCGGCATCAACGAGGAGCTGGTCTGGCGCCACCCGTTCCCCGGCCCGGGAATCGCTATCCGCATTCTGGGCGAGGTTACGCCTGAGCAGGTCCGTATTGCGCGCGAGGCGGATTTTATCTTCATCGAGGAAATCAAGAAGGCGGGGCTGTATAGGAATATCAGTCAAGCATTTGCGGCGCTCCTGCCGGTGAAGGCGGTTGGTGTTATGGGTGACAAGAGGGTGCACGATCAGGTTATTGCGCTGAGGGCGGTGGAGACGTCGGATTTCATGACCGCAGATTGGTATCCGTTCGATGGCGAGTTTTTGAAGCGCGTGTCGAGGCGCATTGTGAACGAGGTTAATGGTGTATGCCGTGTTGTTTACGACAGTAAGTGTACCTTTCCTCAAAGCTCAAGAGTCACTCGCTAACCGATTTCTCAGTCACCAGCAAACCCCCAGGCACCATCGAGATGGAGTAGATGTTGGCTCACTACTGGAGAAGGCGCGATATATGCGGTACAGCTAGGCTAAGCTAAGGAGTTCTGGGCACGGAAAAGTACACGAATAGATGACAGAGACTTGATGATACCCTGCATGCAGAAGGCGATAGACGAGAAACCAATAGAGCTGCGCTTCCCCTCCCGAAGTGCTGTCAAAGCTACGGACGTGCCACTGCAGCGTGTGCGGAATGGATCGTGGCAATGGGTATGTTACTGGCCTGCGGGAAGCATTTCTTAGCGCTCTACGAGTGACCTCGCCAACTTTCAGAATGATGGAGCGAGCATTGCGTCGCGATGTGGCGCATTTTTGAGCAGTTTGATGCTGCTCCTCTTTGATCCAATCTGCCATTTATGAGCAGTTTGATGCTGCTCCTCTTTGGTCGAACCTGCGCGAGCCAACAGTCTTGCAACAGTGGCCAGACACACAACACAAAAGTAGAGTCTAGACTGATTTCCCCGCGAGATGGCCGTCACAGACCTTGACAGGGAGACTTTGACAGGGAGACTTTGACAGGGAGACTTTGACAGCGAGACTTTGACAGCGAGACTTTGACAGCGAGACTTTGACAGCGAGACTTTGACAGCGAGACTTTGACTCAATTTCCACACTTTGTGTTTGTCTTTCGCTCCACGATTGCTCAAGCACAGACTCACATAGGACGTTAAACCAATCAATCAATCAACCATTCAACCATTCACCCATTCAACCATTCAATCAATCAATCAATCAATCAATTGCTCAAGCACATGTCAACGCACGGACTTCCACCTCGCTCGACCATCGGACCTCCGCCTCTCTCCGCAACTCCAAAGACAGCCATAGCTCCCCTGCATAGCCACCCAACATCAAACGTCACCTCTTCGATAAGCCACACTCTCGCATCTCCCAAAGACACCACCCCCGCTCACAAACATGCGATGAATCGCCCTTCAGCCTCGCGTTCGCGCTCGCGACCATCCCGCCCCCACCAACCCCGAACCGCCTCCTTCGCACCCTCCCTCCGCCGGCGCAACACCTCCCAATCCGTCCAAGGCCACGACTACGACGACCCGGAAGCCGCCTCGGCCGTACAAGCCGACGCAGCAATCGCCAGCGAGATCGCCGAAATCAAGCGCTATGAAGACTTCACGACAATAGACTGGGTGCAAGACGCCGCCCGCGAGTCGCTGCGCCGCAAAGCCCGCCGGAAAGCGCGTCTCTCGCAACCCTCAACCTACACTGGCAGAGTGTTTCTAGGCCGGGGGAGAGGAAAGTGGCGGCGCAAGATTGCGGAGGCGTATGATGCGGGGCAGGCGTGGATAGTCGTCACGCTCGTCGGGGCCGCGATCGGGCTGAACGCTGCGTTCCTGAACATCGTCACAGAGTGGCTGTCGGACATCAAGCTCGGGCACTGCACCACAGCGTTTTATCTCAACGAGAGTTTCTGCTGCTGGGGCGCGGAAGGCGGGTGTGTGGAGTGGAAGCGCTGGAGCGGCGTGTGGCCGGTGAATTATGTCTTGTACATGCTCTTTGCGGCGCTTTTTGCGCTCACGGCTGCCAGGTTGGTCAAGAGTTTCGCGCCGTATGCGGCGGGGAGTGGGATTAGTGAAATGAAGTGCATTATTGCGGGGTTTGTGATGAAGGGCTTCCTCGGCGCCACAACGTTATTCATAAAGAGCATTGGGTTGCCGCTGGCGATTGCGAGCGGGCTCAGTGTTGGCAAGGAGGGCCCGAGTGTGCACTATGCGGTCTGCACGGGGAACGTGATTAGTCGCTTCTTCGACAAGTACCGACGGAACGCTGCGAAGACGAGGGAGATTCTGAGTGCAAGCGCCGCTGCGGGTGTAGGGGTCGCGTTTGGGAGTCCTATTGGCGGCGTGCTGTTCAGTCTCGAGGAGATGTGCAATCATTTCCCGCTCAAGACAATGTGGAGAAGTTACTTTTGCGCGCTGGTGGCCACCGCTGTGCTGGCTGTACGTCTCACATTCATATGCCCCCTCCCCCTCCCCCCGGATCTCCGAGTCGATCTTCCAAGAGCTACGCTAATCTGGCCGTCCAGGCAATGAACCCCTTCCGCACCGGCCAACTCGTCATGTTCCAAGTGAAGTACGACCGGTCCTGGCACTTCTTCGAGATCGTGTTCTACCTCCTCATCGGCGCCTTTGGCGGTCTCTACGGCGCCTTCGTCATAAAATGGAACCTGAAGATGCAAGTCTTCCGCAAGAAGTACCTGTCCGCGTACCCAATCACCGAAGCCGTGGTTTTGGCTGTCGTGACGGCGGTGATTTGCTACCCGAATATGTTCTTGAGGATTGATATGACGGAGAGCATGGAGATTTTGTTTCAGGAGTGCGAGGGTGGGAAAGGGTATGATAGGTTGTGCGAGTACGTTTCCCCTTTACTGATCCCCCCTCCCCTCCCCCACCCCCTCCCCCAATCGAAAGAATGCTAACGATCCCAGCCGCGACCAACGTTGGCACATGATCGCTTCCCTCTTCCTCGCCTTCACGCTCCGCACCCTCCTCGTAATCATCTCCTTCGGCTGCAAAGTGCCTGCGGGCATCTTCGTCCCCAGCATGGCCATCGGCGCAGCGTTCGGCCGCATGATCGGCATCCTTGTCGAGGCCCTCCACGAGTCCTTTCCCACATCGACATTCTTCTCCGCCTGCCTGCCCGACCAGCCCTGCATCACGCCGGGCACATACGCGTTCCTCGGCGCTGCCGCGGCGCTGAGTGGGATCATGCACATCACGGTCAGCGTGGTGGTGATCATGTTCGAAATCACGGGCGCTTTAACCTACATCCTCCCAACCATGATCGTCGTCGGCGTCACCAAAGCCGTATCCGAACGTTTCGGACACGGCGGGATTGCAGACCGGATGATTTATCTCAACGGCTACCCGTTCCTCGACAACAAGGAAGAGCACACCTTCGGCGTCCCGGTGTCGGCTGTCATGTCCAGCGCGATCGCCTGTCTGCCGGCGAATGGCATGTCGTTCCGCCAGGTTGAAAGCATCATGAACGAGAACGCGTACCAGGGGTACCCGATCGTCGAAGACGTCTCGTCCAAAATTCTGCTAGGCTACATCGGACGCACCGAGTTGCGCTATGCGCTCGATCGCGCGTGCAAAGACCAGTCTGCTACCGGCTCGAGCAAAGTCTCTTTTCATACATCATCTAACCCCGCTGAAAATGACAAGGTCGATCTTAGCAAGTTCGTCGACCCAACGCCGTTGACCGTCCATCCGCGCCTCCCTCTCGAGACGGTTATGGAGTTGTTCAAGAAAATGGGCCCGCGAGCTATTCTCATCGAATACCGCGGCCGCCTCACCGGCCTCGTCACCGCTAAGGACTGCCTCAAATATCAGTTCAAAGTCGAAGCCGCAGGACATGGGGGCCATGGTGCGGGTATCGGTGAAGATGATCGCATGGAGGGTCTGTACCGTGTGATCAGCAGAGTCGCTGTGGCGGTCGATGGCGTCTGGCAGAAGGGGCTGGGAGTGATAGGCATGGGTAGACGGGGTGGAGCGGTAAGATTGAATAGCCCGGTGGTGATTCGAACGCCCGGGCAGAGCGCGGAACAGGAGGCTTTCGTTATAGATGAGCATGGTGGGGAGGAGTTGGAGGATCGGGGGAGGCCGGGGAGTAGGTAGTGAGCGATGCTGCTCAAATACTTGAGATCCCAACTGTTCGAGTTTCTTAGATTCGAGTCTCTTGGATTCGAGTTTCTTGGATTGTCCGCCTATCTTTGCGACTACTATGATCCTCCCACCAGAGGCATTTATATTGCCCTGCCATATTGAACGTCCCGAACGCCTATCCGTATGCAATGTTTCCCCGATCGTCAACCAACTCCTTATCCGTACACGGCAGTCCCATCCGGTTTCTCACCGGCCGTTAATCGCTGTAAACCCTCCCGAACTCACCCTTGCAGTTGGCGCCGCACTCACAGTCTCCTGCCCTTTTTCCTCTCCGTTCTGACGCAGGGGCCCGCGCATCTCCATCTCGATCTGCATAGCCGCTGGATCCTCCTCGCCCTCGCTATCCGCGGGTCTTTCCTCGCCAGCCCCACCATCAACATCCATAGCCTCCGTTTTCAGCACGGGCGGCACGAGCTCTTTCCTCGCCAGCGGATCGAGCTGTGTGCCGTTCTGCAGTGTCGAAGCTGTCGCCGTCATCGTCGTTGTCGTTGTTGTCCCTTCCCCAGCTCTAGCCAGCAACGACTGTGCCGCCCCCGACTCAATGGGTATACCAGGCAGCGTCGTCTGCGTCATACCATTCCCACTCTCCACCTTCCTCGTCTCCTCGACCGCCTTCCCTTTCCCTTTGACATCCACCTCCTCGCCCTCCTGAGCCCGCTCCCTCGCCGCCACCTCTTCCTCCGCCGCCTTCCTCCTCCTGTACACACCGTACTGCGTCGTCTTAGGCACAACATCAACCAGGAACTCCAGATTATCCGTCTTGCTCACCGCGCCCGAGACGTCGCGATACTGGATGTTGCGGCGCGGCTTGCGCTCTGCTTTGACGACGTTGTGGGTTGTGACAGCGAGGTGCTGGATCATCATTTCCGTGGCGAGGGCGATGGCGAAGGAGGCATTTTTGGTCACGGTGAGGCGCTCAGGGTCGGCATTGATTATTTTTTGGACGCGTGCGACTAGGTGGGTTAGAGGGAGCGCGAAGATGGGGGAGGAGGGCTGGGGGGAAATACGTGGGAGGGAGACATGGCCTGTAACTTCTTTCGAGGGCGCGATCGGGGTGTTGTTGTAGGGCATCGTGATGGAGTGTGGTGGAGCTGCAGCAGTCGCAGTGAAGTGCAGCGAGAGGTTCGAGGTGGATTGCGGGGTTGTGAGTGTCTGTGATTGTCCAAAAAGTGGTGTTGTGTCCAATGACGCGTTCGTGTCGCGCAATGGGGCTGCAGTCGGTGTATGGCGCGTGTGAGGTAGATCGAGGTCGCGAAGTGGAAGGTAGCACCGCAAGGCAGGCAGGTCTAGCCGAGCTCGCGTTGTTATGCAGGTCCCTAGATGTCAGCACTTGACGTCGCGACTTCAGGCATCATTCATCACATATAAAGCCACTCTTAGCCTGAAGGTACTCAAGGCTAATTGGCACTCTCATCGAATATATTCAGATGAGACTTCTTCCCTTGTTGCTTGCGGCCGGAGCTGCCACCGCCGAGCTCTCCCAGGTACCCTTTCAGGACACCCCAGAAGTCGAAGGCTTCCAAACTTTCCAAAGCCAGTTCTCAGAGCATCATTCCATCCGCATCAAACAGCAACAGAACGACACTCTCTGTGATGCCCGCTCGAAGCAGTACACGGGCTGGCTAGATGTTGGCTCCAAGCACATCTTTTTCTGGTACTTCGAATCGCAGGACAAGCCGTCCGAAGACCCGTTGCTGCTATGGCTGACGGGCGGACCTGGTGGATCGGGCATGATTGGCATGCTTCAAGAGAATGGACCTTGTCTGATCAATGATTATGGGAACGGGACTGTTCACAATGAGTATGGGTGGAGCAAGAATGCGAATACCATCTATGTTGACCAGCCGGCGGGTGTTGGCTTCAGCTATGTCGATGAGGGTGTACCGCTTCCTGGAACGAGCTTCACTGCTGCTGAGGATATGCATCACTTCCTGCAGCTGTTTACGAGCGATGTGTTTCCGAAGTTGAAGGGGAAGGAGTTCCACATCACGGGAGAAAGCTATGGTGTAAGTCTTCTAAATGCTTTGAATACCTCCAGGTTGATGTGTGGCAGGGCCACTACGTCCCTACTTTGGGCGCACAAATAGTCTCTCAGAACCTACTCTACCCAAAGCGGCCTCAGGTAAACCTACGGTCAATCTTCGTCGGTAACGCCTTTGTCAGCCCTCTCGACACAGCCTTCGGCTACTGGGAAACGCTCTGCACGACAAACCCTGGCGTCGAGTCCCCCGTCTTCAACCAAACACGCTGCGACATCATAGCAACCCACCTCCCTCGCTGCCTAGAGCTAGCACGTGTCTGCTACAACCACCCAGACCCCGCAATCTGTCTTGCCGGCAAGGAAGTATGCTGGAACGGCGTAATCGTGCACTACGACGGCGAGTCCGGCGCAGGAGGCCGTAACCGCTTCGACATCACGCATCCTTGCGAGACAGGAGATGACTTCTGCTACTCCGAGATCCCACGGATCGGGGAGTATCTCAATCTGCCCTGGGTATACAAAGCTCTGCATGTGCCCAAAGCAGTCGGCAATTACAGTGTCTACTCCGAAGAAATCGAAACTGCATTCTCGCTAACGAACGACCTGGGTATTAGCACACAGCCGCAGGTTCTGTACCTGTTGGAGAACGGCATTGATGTGCTGTTCTACCAAGGTAATTTGGATCTTGCGTGCAATACAGCAGGTAATCTGCAGTGGGCCAATTCTATGCCCTGGAAGGGTCAGCCGGCGTTCGTTGCGCAGAGCAAGCAGACGTGGAAGGACGGGAAGCAGGAGGTTGGATGGTTCAAGGAAGTCAAAGTCGTGACTTCTAGTGGTAGAGAAACGACCTTTGCGCTCAGTACTGTTAATGGAGCGGGACATTTGGTGCCGTTTGACAAGCCGAAAGAGGCGTTGGCGCTGGTGGACAGGTGGTTGACCAAGCGCAGTTTCGCGTAGTCGCGTGTGTCAGCAAATGATGTAAAAAGCTTGAGATACTCAGAATAGCTCATGGTGGAGCTCAAAGATTTAGGAGGTTGTGTAAATCACCGCTAATGAGCGATGTCAGCTTGTATCGAAAGATCGTGACTTATGGCAGCAAAGATCGGCCAGGAACGCATTCCAGCCCACTTCGTCCCGCAGCTGTGCATCATCGTCCCGCATCGTCTTTCTGTTTCGATGCTCGAAAATTGGTCGTGCATTTTCCCCACCATGAGATCATAGGTGAATACGTCATCGTTGTCAGGTGTCGCACACGACCTTTATAAAGGGTTTGCACAGGACGAAGCATCACTATATTCACTCATCTACCACTTCAATCACCTCAATTACACCCAATCCACCTCAACACCCCCCCCCCCCCCCCCCCCAGAAAAAAACCTCAACACACATAATGTCTGGGACCTCCAACGTCGGTAACTCCCAGGTCTACGAGGCCGGTGACCAGCGCAACTACAAAGCCTCCGAGATTGAGGAGGCAAAGAAGGAGAACCGCTTCCACGAGGGCAAGGAGAACTCTCACAAGGCTCAGGATTCCAGTAAGCTTCCCCCATCATGCCCTCGTCAGCATTGTCGACATCCATTCAACTCCTCAATGCCTCTCACCTGATCGCGTCAAACCTCAACATACTAACAACACCACAGAGGATGAGCGATCCATCGCCAACAAGCTCGAGCGCGAGTCGAAGCGCGAGAAGGAAGACGACGATAAGCTGAACGAGGAGGACCGTCTGCGCAAAGTCGACGCTACCCTGCCCGCAAAGCTCCACGGCAACGAGCCCAGCGCTGGCGCTAAGCTCGACCAGCAGCTGAGGGAAGAGGAGCAGGCTGAGCTCGAGCGCAAGGGCAAGGCGTAAATGCATCGTGCCTGTGATAAGGTTGATGCTGAGATACCCTACGATATGAGGAATGACTAGCCACTGCAGCGGCATTGAATGAAATGACAGTAATGATCAAACCTCTAAAGACTTGTGTAACGTGACACTGCAGTTGACTTCTGTACTCAATATCATCTTACGTTTTTGGCTTCAACATTTGCGATATCGCTGCACTTTCCGTAATGACGATAGCCCCTCCACAGAATTCGTGCTCCGAACTCCAAGGCCCCGCCGTCAAAGCTCCCACTAGCCTACGGAGTAACATAGTCCGACTACATACCATGGCTACCCGCAGCTCCGCCTATCGCCCCAAGAACGCTTCATAAGCACCCAATTGCTTCGTCTTGACATCTGGTACCTTACATGATTTCTCTCGGCGCAGGAAACCTTATCCGCAACACCCTTACCCTATCCCGCTGTACAAGAGCTGCCCTTAAGCCCCGCACCCAGTTCCCGTCGCCCATTGTAGTTTCCAATCTCAATCCTTCCAAGGCCTTTGAGAGAATGAGCTCCTCCCAAGCCAAACGCCTCGCAGGCAAAACCATACTCGTCACCGGCGCCAGCTCCGGAATCGGAAAGAGTACCGCGCTAGAGTTTGCGCGCACGCAGCCCGATGATCTGAAGCTTATCCTTACAGCTCGTCGCGAAGATGCGCTGAAGGAAGTCAAGAGCGAGATTGAAGGGTTCGCAAAGGGCGTCAAAGTACACGTTGTCAAGCTTGATGTTAGCAATGTCGAGGAGATCGGGAAGTTTGTGGGAAGTTTGCCCGAGGAGTTTAGGGAGGTGGATGTTTTGGTTAATAACGCGTATGCTTCCCAATTCCCTGTTCGATTCTTATTCCCAAGGCTATCCCCCAAAGTCCCAAGTCAAAGAGACATGGAAGCTGATGGTGTACAGCGGCCTCGTCAAAGGCGTCGACAAAGCCCCCTCAATCGCCCAAGCAGACATCAACATCATGTTCCAAACTAACGTCACCGGCCTAATCGCCATGACCCAAACCATCCTCCCCATCTTCCTCGCCCGCCCTGACGGTGGCCGAGGTGACATTATAAACATCGGGTCCATCGCGGGCCGCGAGCCGTACCCGGGGGGCTCCATCTACTGCGCGACCAAGGCGGCCGTGCGGAGCTTCACCGACGCACTGCGCAAGGAGCTTGTTGCGTCGAGGGTCAGGGTTATTGAGATTGACCCCGGGCAGGTCGAGACGGAGTTTAGTGTCGTCAGGTTTGGCGGCGATAGGGAGAAGGCGAAGAAGGTTTATGAGGGCGTCGAACCGTTGACGGGAGATGATATTGCGGAGGTGGTGGTTTTTGCGGCGGGGAGGAGGGAGAATGTTGTGCTGGCTGATACGCTGGTTTTCCCGAACCATCAGGTGAGTCGGTTCATGGTCGTCGTTGTACGGATGAGGGAGATATTAACATGTTATAGGCTGCGGCGACGGTTATGCATAGGAAGTCGACACTATAGATGCACTGTCAGCGAGTTGTGCATATCGACCAGGATCGGACGGCTTCTTGCGGGAATCGTAGACAAAGATTCTCCGCACGACATCCTGTCCTCTCGCGCAATACCTGATTTTGAAATGTGTGTCTTTGCCGCCCTTCAAGAGTCTGCATAGTCGCTTCTATGGCCCACCTTTTCTGTTCACATAGCTTGTCTTATTGCATCGAGAGATGCTGCTAATGCCAGCTAGAGGTTACTTATTGATGATCTCAGGAGACAAAAAGCTGTTGAATCCTTGAGGAGGGTCGACACAGGTTTGAACAGCATCGACTATGAGGGTGGCTACTGAGGCGCAGGTACGCTTACGGAGAACTCACTTCACCGCTGGCTGGTACTTGTTGGGGATCTCTGCTAATGCATACTAGAAGGCCTCCCATATGGAAGTTGACAGCAGCAAAATAGGCAGGATACCTTCTTCGACGAAGCTGCATATCAGGAGTCAGCATTAAGGGTGTGCCTGCTGCGCCAGTGCTCACTGACAGATGCTATGATGGCCGCGTCACCCCCACAGAACAAACACTAGCGTCACATATAAAGAAGATTGAGGCACATATCGATCAGTGATGAGTTTCAATATTTCACTCGTCACCGCCGCCGTTGCTATGGCAAACACCAGAACATTCACCCGGGTGAATTCCGGGCATATGACCGCCGGTGGCAAACATACCCGCGGCGTTTGCGACCCTTCGAAGCGGCAGCGAGCGAGTGTAAACAGTAAACAAACTTGAGGTGCTGCTTACCGTCCGACAAAAGTCTCGAGTGGTCGTTTGCAAATACACCTGCATGCACGCGTGCGCATCAGCAATTTGTACCACTCCGGCTCACGGCAAGCTGCATCTGCTCACTACCATATTCCCGCTTTCTACATCTTTTCACAGCTTCTAGCTCAGGCCAGCCGGATTTTCTACAGTATTCCCGCTCCTTCAAGGCCTTTCAGTACGCACTTGCGCCGAGGAATTACACGATATGCTCACACTGACAGGTTCTTATATACCATCCTCGAACTTGCAACACTCCCAGTATGGCGCGTTTGTCAGCATCTCCTCGCTCATCCATACCAGCTCCTACCCGATTCCAGATTGCGCAGCCTCCGCCAGATAGCGAGGTCCTCCAGCACGCGAAATCCGTCGCACCATTGCTAAAGAAGTCAACTACATTGTCGCCACCGTCTTCCGAACGGACGTTTTTGTGTCAAGACAAACAATATTCCTTCGCACGGTCAAGGCTGCCCCGGCCTTCCCCAATATCTTCTGCTACCCCAAATGTGTCTGTCCACTGGCAAGGCAATGGGCATGCACTGTTCAAGCTGAGCCGTGCAGCAAAGCGCGATATCCAGCATTACCTCCTCACGCAGTGTGCGGCGCGGAACAAAGAAACAAACGAGATCACAAAGCCTACCGGCACAAAGTTCGTTTATGTTCTTCAGCTTGACGAGGATCAAGATGAAGAACAAGAGGCACTGTGCTTTCCAACAAACGCGGCAACTCTCGATGGTATATACAGGATTCGAAATGTTGCGGAGGATAAGAACATCATCAAGCCATCGGAATCGTCCGTTTCGGCTACCTACAACGTGCAGAATGTTACGCGCCGGCACCCTCGAAGCCGGGGTACCACGTCTTTCGCACGCATGATGGCGAGCGCGAACGAGGAAGGCTTCCCTCATGTCGACCAGGAACTTGACTCCGACTCTGAAGGCAGCGATGACCTCGAAGAATATCTTCCACCGCCGTACACCACAACCCTTGACACGATCACAGAAGCCAATGAGGAAGAGGAAGCGGACGGTAGCTTTGTTGAGGTTGTTGACTACGGAGCATCGAAGTGCTGCCGCAATCCACACTTCGCGGGCCACCCCGAATGCCATGGCCGCCACAAGACCGACTCTCATGCCCACAATGCAGTTGACGCCGAGCTAGACCTACAGCAGTGCTTTGTCACAGCGCACAATGGTGGTGACAGCGTGGCTCACTACCAAAATTGGCGCATCTTGAAGTGGGATCATGGCGAGGTTATGGTACATGGACAGTCTTTACTGCGCACCGAACTTGTCGTGGAGGATGATGCTGAACAAGAGCTTGACAATCCTACAGAGCAACTGATACGTCAGATCGATGCGAAGTACGGGCCTTTGACTTTGCAGGGTCAGTCGAGCAACAGCCCGGCACGATCAGAGGTGAAGTGCTCCGAAGAGTGCAACTTTAAGATTAACAAGTTCCTCGACCAGAACCCCGAGGACGACCCAAGATTTTCAAGTCAACTGTCTGTGGATGAGCACGAAGATGCTGTCTCCGAGCCGAGTACTTTGTTCGTTGGAGTTGCTAGTCTCAGTGACGATGATAATCCTGCGCCTGCGATGTCGCAAAGCCGCACCGCGCCTGTGATGTCCGAAGAGACGCTGCAGAAGGTAAGCCATCCCTATTTCATTACCGCGACTGATGCTAATCACATGCAGATACTAAACACCCCGCACGAAGCTTTCATTGAGCACTACGTACAGCGAAAGCAGGCGAAGAGGGAGCAGGCAGCACGTGAGAAGCGGCCTCGCGATGGTGCAGACTGTTCCCCTATTGCCGCTCGTTCAGCTACCGAAGCCCCTAGGGTGGCCATCAACGTCTTTCCGGAGGAGGTCGTATCGCTATCACATGTTGCAGTCCCTCCTCCAGAATCGACAACCACTCTTCTCGTGGAAAGCGCCCGTATGGTCCCTCCTGTCTTCATCAAACATGAAGCAGTGCCTATTGGGATTTCCATCCGTCCAGCAAGCGCCCTAACTTCTCACTCATCTTGTGACGACCTGTCCACACGCACTTCGGTGTTTTCAACGCGTGCTTCTGTGACAACAAAGCCATCCAACGAGAGCTTCGGGTCTGACTACCTGCGCCTTGTCGAAACGCTCGATCTTGAAGTCGACGTTCGAACGGCCTGCGCGCCTGTCTCTAACGACAGGCGTATGGCAAGCCTGCCCGTCTTGACTTCCCTAGAATCAGACATGTGCGACATGGCGGCAGGCGTCTCAGCCTTGAACCAGATCGCTCCTGAAGAACACACAAATGCTGTCCCTAGCACACCTGTTCGCACAGCCGAACCTATTAAATGTTGCTTGACCCCGATCATTGGAGTTCAGACTCAACTTAAATCTTCTTTAAACCAGCCAGCAGAGATGTATGCCAGCAATCCTATTGCCGATCAGACCGGCACACTTCCAGCGGCCACAGAAGAGCAACGACCAGACATCGGCACCTGGCCTGAAGCTGTGTGCCAGTCACAAGAACAGAAGCCGGCAACGCCCATGCAACCGCACATCTCGCCAGTGATCAACGAGTCACACCCTACCGCTACACCTCGGCGCTGGAGCAGCAAGATCAAGGCCTCTGTGAAGAACCGAGTTCAATCTGTGTCTGGTGCTGCCAAGCAAGGTACGCGTCGGATTGTGCGCTCCACGAAGAAGCTAGGCGCAACCGTTCGATACCTCATTCCGGTAGCTACTGCTACGCGCAACCCTTACGAGACTATTGCACTCGCTTGAGAGTATCTCGAGTCTATAGAAAGCGGGTGCCATTCTCTGATACATGATTTTCTTTGTTTAGATACCCTGCTTCTTTTCGGTATGCGCCACGAGGCACCCGTGCTCGACCCACAAAGTTCTTTTGTCTCAGCGTTGTTCGATAGCTGTTCATGATAGTAGCTTTCGATCTCAATCATCTTGTCTTTGCCACCTTTCGCTTGTTACCAAAATTGTTCTTGATGTCATTTTACGGGTGATTTCGATGTTCACAAGTTGTTCGAGTATCGATCTTTCTAGGCCCAGAGGTGAACCAGCGATTGTGTACATATATGCCTCAACCATGTCAAGACCGTCCGTGGTCACACTGCATCTCATACATCCCAGTGACTCCAGTATGCAAAACCGTTACTAGCATGAATTTTTGCTCATGCATGTTTGGTAGACATTGTGCGGTGAACACGTTGAACTGTGGTTCTGCTGCACGCAAAAGTTTGGTTCGCGCTACAGCTAGCAAACGTGCTGCTACTTTCACTTTATCTCTCCAAACTCCAACAGTCCTACAGTGAAAGATTTTGCAACATTTTCTGCGCTCTATCAAATGTTTATCCAGCCGCAAGACCCACTTTACCCAGCCGTTGCCCATGGTTATAGGCTTGCGCGGACCGCCAAGCCGACCTACACCTCGACCACAGCCACTGCCCTACAAAACTTCTGCGCGCTCGCCCCTCCTTCCACAAAACTATTGACAGCTTCAGAAATCCACTCACTTTCAGATATCACTCAACCGTGGCCACGCACATACACTTTCCACACTTCCCAATCACTACGTTCTCAACTCCCAAGATGGCTACCTACATGTACACCTCCCCTACCGGCAGCAATTGGGATGACGATGACGACGACTTCAGCTCCGACGTCTACAAGACCGCTACCGAGTTCTCAGCATCAGCGCCCACCATCGGCAACCTCGGTCCGCTGCAGCGAAAGCCCGCCGTTGAGGACGAGTCCGAGGTCAAGCAGTTCACTGCGCCAGCCTCAGGCAAGTTCGATGTTGACTACGACGTCGATCCCGATTGTTTGCCAACTTATGCGGGGAAAATAGCTGAGTTCTGGTTACTCGACGACCACCGCCGCCCGGCCTACGTCGAGTTAAGCCATGGGAACGGCTACGCCTATCCTCATCAGCGCACCAACTATTGCAGGAATTGGCTCGCAACTAAACTTCGAATGAGGATTAATATGGACTTTCCGATGATGAATCCATCCCCCCTTAATCTGTCAATGACCTGGGACGAAGATGGCGAGGGCGAGTATATCAAGGAAGGCGGGTTCTTGTTCCCCTCAATCCAGTCACCAACGCTATCGTACGATAGCCACTCGGAAGAGGAGCAGGATGAGGCGTGCACTCCGCCTGGCTCCCGACCTACAATCATCGTCGCTGACTGTAAGGATGAGGTTGAAGAAGTAAGTGACACCATCGAGATGTGTTATTGGTCATCTACTGACAGCGAGAAGTACGATCCAGTCACCGGTGCGATTGATCTACCCGTCCACGGCGTGGAGGCCATGAAAATCGCTCTGTCGTGCGAGTTTGTCAACTCCAGCCACATCTCAGATGACCTCGATATTGAAGATATCCTTGGTGATGCCGCGCGCAACATGTTGCACAGCAGCATCAACGAGCCCTGCTGGCATACTCACTTGTCCTCATCTGACGAGCCTGACGCCGGGCTGCTTCCCAGTCGCTATTTTAGACAAGGGTGATGATGTTACTAAAGATATTCATCATGACCAGGCTAGTAGCAGACACAAGATGCGGCTTGCAAACCAAAATCTGACTTGACCTCAGACGCTCTTGAGTCATATGCACCACCTGGCTCACCTTCTCACGGCAACGTTGATGAAAAAGTACGCGACCTCTCTACTGGAGCCACTCACACCACCGTACCCGGCGAAAAATATCTGATCGACGACGAAGTTGCCGACTACAATGAGCCTCAGACACACAACGATAACTGTATGTCTGCGCCTGGAGACTCCATACCTCTCATCAAGACTACGCTGGTCGCACCCAACGGCTCGTCACCAGACCTCAAGTACATTCGCAACCCTACGAATACTTCACTAGTTTGGAACACAGTCGCCGCAGGCTGGTTCACTCTCTCGTCTGTACCGTGGGCCCGCATTGCTGTCGCTGCTGCAGGCGCCCTAGTCGACGTAACTACGTTTGTGGCTCGGTGCTAGAAGCTACGGCGCTCTCGTTTCTTTGAAGCAACGACATTTTACGATATCATAGCGACTTCCACACACATGTCCGACGCCCTATACCCCTCTGTCAGCATCAGAAGCGTTCTATACCCACTTCGACATCGATAGCATAATCATGGCGTTTCCACACGGATAAGGACTCACAAGTCCATTGAGTCTTCCTTCAGCTACCATCCGTCTACCCTACATTCAGTCTCAAGTTCACATCCCTCCGGCTTCCCTATTTGTTTCGATAATTGCTAGAGCTAAGCTCCTTTCGGACCGAGTCCGTCCAGCATCGTCACCGCCCATTTTCACCCACCTCCGAGATTGCCGTCCCTTTCCGGAGAGCAGTCGATCCAGATCTAAGAGCGAATATCTGCGTATCATAACACCACCATTTCAACCAACACGATTTGACTCATCTTGCACGTATGCTCTAAAAGATTGAGTTCGGTCGGGTGGTATAATAGATTCAAAGAAATTTAAAGAAACCATAAATCAAGATGGGCACACACAGAAAGGGCTTAGAGGGAAGACGGCATACTAGTTCTTGTACACAGTACTGATATATTCATATTCTTTAATCATTCTCTTCCCGATACCTTCCTCAGTCACAGCGCCAAAACGTGCAACTCATGGTGAATCTCTCATAGAAACACTTCAGCAGTAATACTTACCAGAGCCCAGACACAAGCACACTGCCACAACCGGTGCTCTTGCAGCATGGACAGCACGAAACTGGTTCGTCGCTGATGCAGCACTTGTAGCCGAGCGATAGTATATCGAGGATGAAGAGACCGGCGAATACGCCGATGGTGGCATCTATGTAGGCTGTCCAGGCGAGTGTCGAAGGGGAGATGGTTTTCAAGGGCGCCGGAAGCGGTTGGGCTTGTCATTGGTGTGAATGCGGCTGTGTTTGAAGCACAGATTTCGAGAATTATGATTATGTTAGTAGGTGTAATGTAAGGAGGATGAGACTCGTACTTGTGCGAGCGTTGAGCGTCACGGATCGGTGTGATGAGGAGATGGGAATAACGGACTCAGGGGGTCTTCAGTACTGTCTTCAAGTTGATCAAATCGAAGTAGTCTATGTGAGTGCGGATAGCAGCTCTGAGATGTAATAGCTGAGGGACCTGGGTTTAAATGACGATCTGGTAGCGAGGTGGACAGAGCCAAAGGTCAGTCTCCATAGATAGTATGTCGGACCCTAGACTGCCAGGAAGAGAACACAGATCTCGGGACTATTCGCTATTCAATAATGGGACTCGTGTACGTGACCTCTGATTGAATTTCACACTCGGTGGTAATATGAACCGTAGTTTAAAGGTGTGCCCTCGAATATGCATCTCCGACTGGCTATTTCTGAGCATCCAAGTCCGGTTCGCAGAGCTTTTATCCATGGTTACAAGAACTCGATACCAATATAATTTTACAAAGTCCATTTAAAAGATCTCCCGGCTTTCTCTTCTCATCCTCATCACACCCATCTCTTAATCCAAACCCATCTACATACCAAACCACTTCCTGCCTTAAAGCACCTCCCACGTCACACTCCAGAACACATCACAACATCATCAAGATGCCTCGCCGCAGCCGTGGGCCCCCCAAGCGCAACAGGCACCATGCTGTCATCCTCTTCAAGGCAATAGTGGTCGCTTGTATAGGATGCATTTTCCACTAAGTGGACCTCTTCATTACAGTGTCGAGCAGCTCCCTCACCACGCTGACGACCTCCTCACCACGCACGACCGGCATCAAAGCCAACACACATCGACAATACAACACTATTCGGATTTGGCATTTTCTTTTTATGTTATTTTATTTGTGATCATGGTTTGTTGCGTTGTGCGAGAATATGATGGATTCGGTTTTCTTTCTCCCGGGATATTTTTTCCCTTCAGAGTTTCGCTTTTCAGGGTCTGGATTCGTGTGGTTAGATAAGGCTTTCAATATTGCAGCGAATTGATTTTTCTGACAACTTCTTGTTGGTGACCGTGACTATCTCGAGGCGGAGTTCACTTGCCTCACAGCCGTGACTTCAATTGTTGATATCGCTTCACATTTGATTCACTGCTGACTTCTCCTTCATGACCATGACTACCTCCAGGCTTCGCTTGCCTCTCACGTAGTAGATCGCGCCCTCCCCCTTCCGTCACCTCTGCTGCACACCATTGCTACTCATGTTCTTCGTAATTCCCAATCCCCAAATGGTACCGACAATACACGCCGATATAACCGAAGCATACAAGACTGTAAACCCGATACTAATCAGCTTAGCCCCAGCCCATTCGCGATCTTCTTCATCTGTGGCGTTGCGACGTTCCGCGATGCGTGCGAAAAGCCCAGCCCACCAGAGCCAGTGTGTGATGCCGAAAATAGAGAGGATGATGAAGAGGATACAGATCTCGTCGGTGGTGGTGAGGGCCATGTTGGCGG
This sequence comes from Macroventuria anomochaeta, assembly GCF_010093625.1. Classification (NCBI taxonomy): domain Eukaryota; kingdom Fungi; phylum Ascomycota; class Dothideomycetes; order Pleosporales; family Didymellaceae; genus Macroventuria; species Macroventuria anomochaeta. Next base: position 434,719 of record NW_022985379.1, read on the forward strand.
TTATTGCGGAATTTTGGTTGTGCGATGTTAGGCTGTGGAATATTTCGAAGATGGCAATAGGCGGTGGTTCGGAGGCAGCTGTACCTGCTTCCTTGATGATTTGGATGTATTGTGAACTCGATGTGTATGTTGCTTAAGTACTTTCATGGACGGTTGCCGGAAGAGTGCGGGTACAAGCCAGGCTCAGGATTGAAACATCGTTTGGTACTTTGGTCGAGTCGACATTCCCTTATGCGCAAAAGTGATTTCGCTGTTGAACCCTGCTTTGGGTATGTAGTGCGTGGTACCGAGAGGACAGCTCGACCAATAGAACAAGCGCAGAAATGAGGAGGGTAAAATAATCTGTGCATCTTATAGGGTCAAATGAATATGGAGTACTTCATCCTATTCATTCTAATCGTCGCAGAATGCAAAATCTGACAGTTTGTACGGAAGGCCATCTCGCATCAGCTTTGTGTTGCAGATCAGGGGATTTCAGTCTTCCTGAATTCGTCTTTGCAAGCCCGTTGGCCTTTGCGGCATGCTCTTGCGGCATGCTCTTGCGCCAGGCGAAGTTGCGAGCGCATGAATGATACAGCACCGCGAAAGGTGTTTGGCTCACATCCCGTTGAGCCGAAAATCCAGTTGTTGCTTAGATACGGCCAGTTCTTGGTCCACCTTATCGAGAGCGATATTGCGCTCTGCGATTTCGAGGTCGAACTGTTCCTGCTCCCTTCCATATCAATCTGCAAGACTTCCATCTGAACCTGCACGTCTTCCTTCAACTTCCTGAAGTCGTCCTTCTTCTCGACTCTTGCGTCTCGATCTTCCTCATAATCTAGCGACTGCTTCACGATCTTCCCACGTTGATCCTCCGACTCCGCTATTGCCTGAATGATGCTTACGAATTCCGTGTAGCTTTTTTTTGGATGCACTGCTTGCTTTTCCTATTTCTCGTAAATCGGCCGCACTACGTTTGGTACCTCGTGAGGTTTCGAGTGCTAGCAACTCGGTCGGAACCTTGACGGTTTGCTGAGGGGCGTGGACAGTATTACTGGCCTGCCCGTTGGGAGTTGCGTACTTTAGGCAAGAATGTAATCGTTGCCCTAAATTAGGACCACCACCATCTTTCCCCGGATACTTTTCCGCAAGAAAGTAGTATCGGCACAGCGTCGACAGATTGTTACGATTGGGCCTTGCCTTGTCGAAGTGATGACCCAAAGAACCTGGCACGACAGACTTCAAATGTACGTGCGTAATTTCCTCATTGCATCCTTGTTGCAATGGAAGCGAATGCAGTCATGACCCGCTTCTGACACTAGGTATGCACAGAGAGTTATGGGCCCCTGGGGCTGTCCTAATTTACCTACCACCAGTCTCGTTGGTTCTGTATTCAGAAGATAATCGTTTATACAACTGGAACATCCTCGACATTTTGGTAGATAGATGCGTCTCGACGTTTCTGCGCTTGGATAAGACGATCATGTACAGCCTTTATACCCATTCCTTCCTTGCGTATGGCGTTTGCTGCCGTATGACTTGTATCGTGGTTATCGTTACTGATTACGAGGACTGGAGTCTCCTCTCCTTGCACTGTCTCCCACTGCAGCGAAACATCATTCAGTGTATTCAGGGCATGCTTCTTAAATGTGCATAGATGTTTGAAAATTTCGGCTTCAAATTCCTCCATCGTCGCCTCCACCCTGTGATAGCGTGTGTAGGTTGCTGTAGGTTTGGTAGGATGCCGAAGGACACAGCTTTAGTGGAGTGGTACGAACTTAGGGTCGTTCCAGAATAAACAATGGGCACAATGGGCGCAACAGTCTCAGCTGCAAGTCGTACCTAAGCAGACCCAGGGATCGAGAACAACGGGGAGTTTGGGTGAGGCTAAGAGAGAACAAGCGATGATCTTAAATGCAACTGATGTCAGGTGCGTACGTGCAGAAGACAGGAGGGCATGGACGCATGAAGTTTGGTTCACTATCGACTTGCAAGCAAGCGTAGACGCGGATTTCTTCTCAAGGTTCTCCGATGCAAAGCTTCTTGGATCCGTAGCGTTATTTGTGCCGCGCGAGGGAAGGGCCTAGTTTCTTGGATCGATAGCTTAGTGGCTGAAACATTCCTCTGAATTCAGAACCGTTTCCAAGTATCTCCTTTTTGCATTGAAGCATATACTGTGACCTCAGATATCGCTCTACTTCATCTATTTCGAATCGCGCGTCACTACGGGTTGTACCATATGACGCGATTGCCGTATCAGTTTTTGGGCTGAGCTACACTGACTTGATGTTGTGGGTACCGGCTGTGTCATCTCCAATAGTCTCAACAAATTGATGTGCGTCAATGCCAGTTGAGGGACCGGTAGATGCTGAATCAGTTACACATGAACGTTGTTCGCGTGGCGCATTGACAGTGAGTGACTGCACTGTCCTTTTCAGGGACTTCGCGAATACAACGCAGTCACCTTCAGTGACATCGACCACATGATAAGTCATGTACTACCACTTGACTAGAGTATCGAGGTTACCCTCTACATTTCTGTCGTCTAGGACAGCCTTTTCAAACGGATGCCCCAAATTTCCACGCCTCTTCACATGTCTGCGAAGATCATCAACTGCCATTTGTCGCTTGGTCGTTTCGTTTCCATAAGTAATTTCCCATGGGCTGTCTTAGACAAGCTCGCTGTGATCGAGCGTGGCTCGTTGAGAGGACTGATGTCCAGGAGCCTGCCGTAATGATACTCGCTCCTCTTCATCCATTTCAGTTAACTTTCCTTAGGCATGGTGAGGTTGTAGATTGATGTCCTGAGGGTCCCGAGCTCTTGCAAAACGTTGCATTTTTTCTGTCCTATTTGGAGCCTGTCTTTCTGATGATAAATCCGCGCGTGAGTTCGGCATGATCCCTTATCTGCAAGCGATGTCCTTGCGGACGCTGATAGGTCGGCAGCGGCGCGGTCTGGGGGTAATGAGTTTGTAGAAGTTGAGACTGATTTCATAAGAGCGCTACGACAAGACAAACACAACGATCAATACTGCGCTTGCAACTCGATGGACACAAAAAGCAGATGTTACAAGCACGATGACGGGAAGAGAACGTGTGCAGGAACGCGCTAGCGTTGTGGACGATGTTTCAGTTGGGGGGGGGCTTGGCAATTTCTTGGCGCTGTTGATGATTAGCCCGGTCACTTTTTCGACGTTTGTCTGCCAAGCGCCACATGAAACACATTTCCCGTTGCTCTCTGCGGCAAACGCAAACCTCGAAGCAAAAGTGATGGTTCTCACATCAATTGATGAGCTCTGAAACCGTGTCTCAAAGTAGCGTTACGCAGAAGGCACAGAAACTGTACATTCAGGAGCATTGCTTTCCTTTTAAAATATCTTGTTGTCTTCTCGTCGTGCCCGTTGTTAGGAACATGGTGGGACCCTTGCCCGCATGCTTCGGTATCGCTACCGGATCGTCTCGCCCCACTGGCGATTAGTGTGCGTCGCCAAGCAGAAGAGGCACGACCCAGTGATAGTGATGCACGAGGCTGGGCAGACGAAACATGTGGAATTGTTGATCGCAAGAGCTCTGCTGCTGTGATGCCTTGTCTCAACTTTGTGCGTCCGCCGCGCGGTCGTTCGAATACGGGTACGAGCAAAGCCCCACCAGGAATGCCGTCTAGTCGTGGGTTAGGGGCTCGGAGGCATCGGCACCATCCCTGAACTGCTCCTGACAGCTTCTCAACGGCTCCAATTCACAAACAAGCCAGCCAACTGACCCAAGACGCTCGTTTCTCTTGCTGCTTACAAGCAGATGAGACGCATTCACTGCTAGCGACAATGCTCGCCAACAAACAACACCTCATGCCGCGCGCGGCTCGCCTCCTCATCTTCCTTGTGCTCGTATACGCTTTCTGCTGGATCAAGGGCTGGCCTGCGTACTACGACGACGAGGAGCTGCCCCCAAGCCAACGGCCAAAATCGACAACAGCTCTTGGTGGACACCGCGTTACTGTCGACCACCTCGTCGTTACTGTCACTACTGCCGCGACCGATGCGTTTACGAAACTTACGCCAGCGTTGCTGTACCTCGATAAGGCCTATCACAAGGAGCTGTTGCTGATGGGAGACCTGATGATGGACATCGGCCCGTTTCCAGTGTTCGATGTCCTGGCGAAGTACCCTATGAAGTACGTTGCTCAGAACGATGAGCTGAAAAGGTACAAGCGACAGCTGGAGTATGCGCGGAAGGGCATACCGCTGAGCAACCTGCAGGAGAAGGATCCAAAGAAAGAGCAGGAAGTCTTGAGAGCGCTGGCCAAATATAAGATACTTAGGGCAATGGAGAGCACATGGGAATATCGACCGAAGCGGGACTGGTACGTCTTCACGGATGAAGAGACGTTCATAGATCGCGGGAACCTGCTGGACTGGCTGAGCCAATATGACCCAAAGCTGAAACTTTTCTTTGGCAATCCCCCCATCGCCGATGTGCCCGATGCTTTTGCGGCAGGTGGTACGTCTTTTATCGTTTCGGGCCAGACAATGCGACTCTTATTTGAAGACCGGAAGACCATGATGCAGAACTGGAAGAACTGGGACCCTAAGATTCGGGACTATCCCTCGGCGATTCACCTGGTTGAGAGCTTCCTCAAGACCGAGCTCAGTCTGGAGATGGTTAGATTTTGGCCTGGTGTATCTGGCTTCAATCCAGCCACCATCTCCTACACGCCAGGAATTTGGTGCGAACCAGTTCTCATGATGCATCATATCTCCGCCGGCATTGGGAGTGACCTGTATAAATTTGAGAAAGAGCGAGTAGAAGACCACAAGATCGATAGTACGTTGCGATACGCAGACTTGTGGTACCGATTCATGGGTCCTGAAGATCTCAATCAGACTCGCCATGACTGGGACAATCTGTCTGCTGAATCCACGAACAACAGATGGAACATTCTGTTTGAAAAGGAGGGCGAGTCGGACGCCAACCGCGCTACAAGAGCAGAAGGCTCGTGGGAGGCATGTAAAAAGTCGTGCGACAGCAACAAGTATTGCCTGCAGTGGTCGTATTCGTCGATGGCGGCACCCAACTGGAACGAGAACGGCTTCACGAAGTGCCATTTGAGTAGCAGTATGCGCTTCGGTGCGCACACTGAGCCAGAAGCGGTCGAAGTCAATGGCGAGAACAAGCCCCGGACCTGGACGAGTGGATGGAGGAAAGACCACTTCAAGCGTTGGGCGAACCAGCAGCGGTGCAAGAACCAGCAACATTAATGAAAGTTCGATGTCCGCTCTAAGCCCATCCCCATAGTGCTTATGCCCTCGCAATGCGCTTTTTGGTACTCGGTATGGTCGGCGATCAAATCACCGATCCTCAATCGTGTCGATGCAGGTCACGATCAGAATTCTACCACTTGAGGTCGACGCACATCAGCTACAGGCGCCCGTTGGTGCAAGCGCGCCGCCGTTCTCTAAGCTTGCGTGATCGTGATCGTCAATTGAGATAAGCTTTATCTGATTGGCTCGTTACACTCTTCGGCCTGCTTATTAGCTTGCTTATGGATAGAGTATAGAGCTGCCTGCTGAATGCCTGTTGACAGCGCCCTCGATGTTGGCGTCCTTTGAAGGTAGTCTGCGCTGCTGTTCGGCTTCCTGGCACGCCCTGCGCGTTTTGCAGGTATACATCGATGTCCAGACGGAGAAGGTCGGGGCCTGCGAGGTTGCGTTGCTGGAACATCGACGGGTGCAGCTCGCGCATTCCATTTCGCTACTAAATCGTGTTACTCGTCAATGGTTGACGGAGTGGTGAGAGATGTGGTGAGAGATGGAGGTTGTCGTGGTGATAAGTGCTGCTTCCTCGAGCTTTCCAGTTTCGGCTACGAGATGTAAACAACAAAATGCCAACGGCGATACCAGCGGTGATATTGAACACCTGTATGCACCACATCATGGAAAGTCAACTCCAATGTTACATGTCCGACCTGAACTCGTCATTCTATGTGAAGCTTTTCTCAAAAGGAAAGTCGCCCTTGACCGCTCGTTCCTCCTGGCCGTGGTGAAGTGAAGGCATCCTTCACTCGAACACTTTCATCGCCATCTGCGCCTAGCGTGAAAGATCTTCAACAGTAGTGCACAAAACCAGCCTTCGTAACACTCCCATTTACGCACACACACTCAATTCCCCATCGGTTAGCCACCAAATATGCAGCACAACACCTACCTTATACATTACATCCGACAATCCCATGGCCCCTTACCATCACCAAGCAAGTCATTACCTCAGCGCCCAAAAATGCAACCGCCACTGCAGGGCACATTCCACGCCGGTTTTCACCCAGGTGCTCGCCTGGTGTACTCTACGAACTTGACGACACCACCTACGTCAAGCCCTATCCCACAAAACAACACCACAAATGGTCAGCAACCTTCAACAGCCAAACCTGAACCGGCACAATACACCTTGGAGGACGGACCGCGCGACGCGCTTGGCACAGCTGCGTACTACAAGAGCTGGGTTTTCCGCAAGAAGGTCATCGAAGGCACCACCCGGGTGACGGGACAAGAAGCTGAAGCTGAAGCTGGCGAAAACATCGATGACAGCGCCGATGAAAACTACCACAAGAAGTCCAAGCAGGTAGACAGGACGAAGTCACTAGTTTTGATCTTCAGCAGGACGAACGTGCGCCGAGCAAACGCTCAGCGCAAAGTGAATGAGAGGATACAGCGAGCAAATCGAAGATCGTAAGCCAAAGCCTAATCGCAATGCAGCAATGCAAGAACTAACGACCCGCAGGAAGTTTTTGAGGAACTTAGAACGCGCGGAATGTTGCTTTGGCTGGGACTAAACAGGGGCGTTGGGCGTGCTTTCCATGTCAGAGCCTTAGCGCTACAGCTACTAAGCAGGTGCAGACGATAATTCAGGCACCGACACAAAGCTTTAAGACATTGAGTTCGAGAAAATCCGAAATTCCAATCGACTACTCGCGCCAAGTGATGCATATTTGTTGTCCTGCAGGTACCCCAAGGATTCGCCCTGTAGCGCGGCAACACCGCCTCCGATTCACCTTCTCGGCAAGCCGGCTGACCTCTAGGTACCCGTGTCAAAGTTTCACAGCAGCTTACAGCTTCTTCCACTCTTTATCATCTTAATTCAGGCCTCACTCCAGCAATTCACTTCAGCAAACCAAGCGCTGCTCATTTTGCTATCAACAAGCTCACATCTTTTCCCGGCCATCACCCAACACACCTGCACGCGTAACAGCGCAGATCCCCCACAAATACCCAGACCCTCCCAATATCTCCATCTTGCCTATGGAGTATGAGAATGAACATAGCCTTACCTAGGAAGACTTCCAACCCAAACCCAAGGATGCGAACAAACTAGAACCTCTTCAACGAGACAATAAAGCATCAGAGCCATACTGGAAGCGCGTCGCCGACAAGGTCAATAATCCATGCACTCGGTTCGCTCAATACAACCCAAAACTTGGCAACCCAAGGTGCTGCAACCTCGACCGCTCAGCCGTGCTAGCTGTCTACCAGTAGGCACTATCGATGCAGGAACATACATCCAAGGTTGACTCCACCAAGATCCATCTGGAGGTAGTGAGCAAAGTCACAACTATCCTCGATCTTGGCACCGCAGAGCCTACCGACCCGGTCTTCACCAACAAAGGCACCTTCCTCACCCCTCTCGAGCCTCACTACGCTCAACCTAGACAGAACTACTACGATCGCAAAGATGGTCAAAGGGACGACACATACTACCATACTGGACTGAGACGGCTGAGGGAGTGGAGGAAGAGGGTTGGCCGGGTGTGTATCCTGCGAGGGCGGTTGAGCAAGAGAGAAGAAAAAGGAAGGAGAGGCGCAGGGAGAGGAGGACGGTGCTGAGAGAGCCCGTTGCAGAGGGGCTCTTGATGGCGTACAAAGCGGATCTGGTGGAGTGGGGTAAGGAGGTGGATGCCGATCCTGAGAGACCGTGGAGCTAAGCGGTTCGAGGGAGATGGAGGCTAGACCAACTGTCAAGACGGAATTTGGAGTCAAACCCCTGGAGAAGGAAACTGTGCATTGCCTGCTTAGATGCATATCGCGAAGGATTGGGATCCACGGAAAATCAACCTCGTATTCTACTATCAAGCAATATCTGTGTAGAGGTCTTGTATGAAGCAAATCTTACTACTATTGTGCGGGAATCTTATACACAATAATACGCTGTCTGAGGAGACGTCTTGACGATGGCGTTGAGCTGGAATGGAAGCAGTGTCCACATTAGACGATAATGTGTCATCACCCTGACATGTCAAATATGTTCAAATTTCAGGCGTGATAACGTCGAAAACCTTGAGCTGTTCTAGTCTACTTGCAATCTATAGAAGTTGAAAATCGCGCGGTCCTCTGGACTGAGAAAGAACAACTGACCACGGATAGATGGCTGCGGTCGCCCCATAGCACTGTTAGAGATGAGAGATGAACCGCTCCGCGTTGTGGTAGAGATGTTGCTCACACAGCTGGAAGATGTGTTCAAGGGTATGGTCCATGGCCGAATTTACGTCGCACAGATACACTGAGTCTGATAAGCATAACAGACAATGGAATGCGACATCGTCTCGGTGCACGACGCTTCTACCTGGTTTCAATAGCAGCAAGACCACACGCCAAGTGCAGAATTGGGTGGTGGTTCGTCGATGACGAATGTGAGTGGCCACCATAACGATTTCTCTGCGCCGCCTTGAAGTGCTCACCGACATGGTCTCGCCGTACTTCCCAGGAGTCCAGCATCGCACCACAGAAACCACAACCCAGACTGATCTGGATGAATGATGGGTTCGCACTGCACTACGCATTGATCAGAGCTTTTGCTGGGATCTCGACTCCATGAACACATTTGGCGTGTTGGATGGATTTGTCTTGTCTCCAGAAGACACGCTGCTGCAACTCGACACTCATGCAGGCGGAGAAGTGTTTCTCTACAAGATGTCAGAGATTTATGTTCTGCGTTTGACAGACAAAGAATTTCGGAGGCTCTAGAGGGCTAGCATCTTCATAGTAACATACCCACCGATACGGGCAGTAGTGTATGGCTTCTTCATGACGGGCCCATTCATATCGAGTGACGAATGAACTTTCGCATTCGGGCCACGTGTAGGCATAGTATCCGACAGCGCTGACACTGAAATCACCCAAAAGTGTTTCAACTTTGCGCGACGCACTAGCATTTCGAGAGCGCCGGAAGTAAGATTTCCATTGCCTCCTACCGCGACGGGATCCACGTGAGTCGACTGACCTTCGATTGTGTTTGCTCTGTTGAGACGAGCCAGAGCCAGCAGAACTGCGGGAGCCGTCTCCCAGCGTTACAGATGCTGGGATTGCAGCACCGGGCAGTATTGGCTTGCCGAGTAAACCAGAGGTCTCACGGCGATGCGATTACGGGAAGGGGATGCGGGTATTCAGAGCTTTCTAGCCAGGTCTCAGTGGAGCTTTTACTACCGGCAGCCGAGACGTGGCTCAGTGCCTCCAAATCAGCCGCAGAAATGCCACTGTTGGGTTCGACAGGTGTATGCTTGGGTGCTAGATACCCCTGTTAGCTATGTTTTACCAATGCCCATCGTGGTAATCATGTAAGACCTTTGATTTGCGCGATCTTGAGTTGGAAAACCACGGTTGAATGGTTTTAGCTGTAAGTTGTGTCGCCTGCCCAAGCACAGAGACCTCACCCTTACTCGGGTGCGGATTTTGGCGAAAATGCTTCTCCAGAACGCTTTTAGCTACATCGTAGATCTTGGTTCGCTTAGGTCTGGTCAACGTTGTTCTAGTTGCAGGTAGCGATTCGGTATTCGCGCTTGGCTCGAGGGTTACCGGCGATGCACCCGCTGCAGTGGGAACGATACTGTGTGCTGAATGCTCCACTTACAGTCCTCTCTCTGGCCTGTCGTCTTCGCATACTGGAAATTGAGGAGCATGCTCGTAGTCGACCTGCTGCTGTTGCCTTACGTCAAGTGACTGCGGACCTAGTGACGTGTTTTCTGTCGGATCAGGTTGGTCTGGGCAGATAGCAGATTCTGCAGTCTAAAAGAGAACTCGTCTCCAGTCTAAAAAGAAGCAAAAATACATGTGCAATGGCCACAGATGATACAAGGCAATGAAATGCCAACTTCGAAAGTGTTAGTACTGTCCGCTTGTTGTAGGGGGTCTCGAATGGCAGTGATATAGGGACGTGACGGAAAGAGCGTTATAAGTGGTTATCGCTTCCGTAAGCCAGGTGTCGTCCGTCCAAGGTAGCGTAATATCACGGCTGTCCAAGTTCTGGGACAATGGCTGCGTCGTTTCGAAGCTCGATCCTAGCGCGAAAGTTTCGCAATCGAGTAAGTCCATAACAAGAGGCAAGAATGTGATGATTCGATAGCATCGCTATTCTCAATATTGGAGCCCTTATATACTCACCGCTCCTGAGGTTGAAGTACTCGGTGTTGATGTGCAAGGTGAGAAACGAGGCGCGGCCTAGACCAGATCAGGGAAGGCGCGCACCCCTAGGAAATCAGGGGAAGTGACCTTCCGCATCATTGTCATCGTGTTCAATCGAGTTGGGATAGTGTTCAGATAATTCCTGCCTCATGAGAGATGATGTGGAAGCATCGGTGATGGATGGTCATCGAAGGTGGCACGACTGTGGTTGCGCTAAGGTACTCCCCGCCATGGTGGGGCATCCGTTATCGCTTCGCTGCTAATCGCGACAAATCACACCTCAGGCGATATAGCTGGAATCGACACCTTGCCGTTACGCAGAGTTCAGCTTCCCTATCATCAGTGTACACTGGTCCTTGTCATGGCATTCGAATCTCCTTACGAAAAGGCGCTCGCAGCCATCGACTCCGCGCACGCTCTCGACCCCAACAAAACCACCATCGCCGGCGCCGAAATCCCCTACGAACTGCACTACGCGCAAAAATGCACATCCTATCTCGAAAAGCGCTCTCCAGATGCGCCAGAACACCTCCGCCTTGCAATCCGCGCGCAACACTTCCGTCGCTGGGAAGTCCCACGCTCATCCTATCCCATGACACGCGTAGGGTACCACAGCTGGCGCACCTTCCTCAAAAAACGTCAAGCCAAGCTCGTTGAAACTATCTGCAAGGACGCCGGATACTCTGAGGAGACAACACAAAGAGTGGGTGCGCTGATAAGAAAGGAAGATCTGAAAGAGGATGAAGAGACGCAGGTACTGGAAGATGTTGCTTGTCTGGTATTTCTTGATGATCAATTTGAAGCCTTTGAGAAAGAGCATGACGAGGAGAAGATTATCAAGATTCTGCAGAAGACGTGGGGAAAGATGACGGAGAAGGGACATGAGTTGGCGTTGCAGATTCCTATGGGCGAGAGGCCGAAGGCGGTCATTGCTAAGGCTTTAGCTGGGTAGACTGAGGTTGATGCCATCATATCAATCCCTGGACAGTCCCTCGAGACCCTTGGAAGAACTTGTGAACATTGATAGTGCAAGGAGGAAGGCACCTTAAGCCCGAAGCCACCAATCGCGCAGAGCAGAAGCTTCCATCCATCTGCACCGCCACAGCGCCACAGCATGACGTCGCTACCTGGAAACCCATCTCACCAACTCTACAGCTCGCAGGTATAAGACCACCCAGGCTTCCGTGTACAATTTCCCACAACAAGATCACAATCATCTCTCTACCGATCCCTACTCTACACACCTCTGCCGCCAACTCTCAGCCAACCATAAGTCAAGAGAACCACGATGCCAGCCACTACCACATCTGTCAGCTCAGCAACCGCACATACGGCGCACGATGTCTCGCGACCGAACACACAAAGCGTAGCTAGCGCGAACACACAACAAAGCGAACAAGAGATAGAGAAGGATAGGGAGGCAGAGAAATTGTATAAAGAGAGGATCGAGGAGGAGTACGCTAAGCGTGAGGGCGGCGCGTAGATGGAGTGTGCCACCGACGCACTTTACTGAATGCACTCTGTGAGATACACTTATGGGCCCGGTGGGATGGTGACATCCCCCGGTGGGCTATGCAATGCTTCGACTGATGGCAGTATCTATCTCCTGTCGCCAAGACCATACCTTGTCAATACCACCATCTGTGTTACAACTGCAATCAAACCTCGTTAAACCCTCCAATCGCCCCTGCGCCCCCTCAGACCACAAACTCTATCTCAAAGTCCATCGGCTTAAACAGCGAGTCCTACCCCGGCCTTCTCCAAGAATATTCGGCTCTTGAGCGAGATCGACCCTGCAACTGCCCACGTGTACCCCTTAAAATGACAGCCTCGCCAACCACCGATGCCCAGCCCAAGTGCCGATTAGATCCCTGTCATAGTCAAACAAATGTTCCGTATTGCGGAGGAATACGAAGATCTGCACGCACGCGCCTCATTTCGGCATCTGGCAATCATGGCGTTTCAGCGGAAGCTGCCAAGGCAATCTAGAGTAAACAGCGGAAACAAACACCATAGACTCCATCTCCTTTCTTTGGTGAGCTTGCTGCCAAAGCAATCTGCTCAAGGTCCGCTGATACATTGCTGCACGGATGTGTAGCTTCTTGTGGAAGTCGAGTCCTGCAATGTCTCTACGAACGACTTTGGTCTCGAAGCAGGAGTGAATTGTATGATCGACGTATGATGAAGCCATTATATAAAGCCCATTCCATCGCAATATTCGTGTCGATTCAGTGCAGCCCATCCACCGCAGCTCACCCATCATCCGAAGCGCCCTTCGCCTCAGCACAAGTCCATACACAAACCGCAACCATGAAGTTCTCCCTCATACTCCCCGTCCTGGCATGCGCCTCCACCGTCCACGGCGCCATAACCTGGACCCTTGCCAAAGCATCGAATCCAACCGCAGACCAGAGCGACGCCTACGCGAAAATCGAAGCCGCCATGCGTCTTGCCGTCGCGCGCTACGGTCGCTACTCATCCGCCTCAAAAACAATCCGCGTTGCCTACTCACCCGGCGTGCCGACCGCAGAAGCAAATTTTAACGGCGACCTGCGCTTTGGTTCGAACAGGGCGTACATGAATGAGCGCACAGCCATGCATGAGATCAGCCATACGCTAGGGATTGGGCAGACGAGCGCGTTCAACACCAAATGCGCAGCTGGAGACTGGAGGACTGCGCTGCCACTACTGAGGAGCTGGGATGGTGCGAGTGCGGTGATCAACTGTGGTGGTGGGCACATTTGGCCGTATGGGTTGAACTATGATAATGAATGGAGTGAGACGAATGCGAATAGGCATGTGCAGCTTATTGGTGCGATGATCAAGGATGGATTGCAGGGCTAGGTTGCCACTAGGAAGTGAAGAGGGCAAGCGGTGTTTCGAGCGTTGTTCGGTTCTTGTGAATAACTTATGTTCGTTGTGGATGATGATTAGTGTTAGCTACTGGTATGCTATTCGGCAGTAAATATTGACCCGCTCGATTCTATCAATGAATTTCCTTTACCAAAAGAACATTTAATGAAATATGTTGTTACCCTTGTTGTCCATACTGATCAGCCTGCTCATCTGTTCATCAGCGGCGGCCACCGAAAGCATGCCTCGAGCATTTCCACGACAGGCCAACATGCTCCAAGGCTCTCTGTATCTTGCTTCCTTCATTGCTAGCATCATGGCCCAGCAAGGCAATGACGTTACACCCAATGTCTGCGCCGAATCCTCCTTCCCACAACCATATTCCCGAACTGGTTGATCTTAGATCTTTAGACGGACACACAGCTCAATCCAGCCATACTCAGCTCGCAATATACCGAAGTCAGAAAATTTTCGATGACCGCTAGCCACGTTGGCAACGATTAGGGTTTTACCCTTGCAACATTTCACCGCTTATCGACCGCCTAGAAAACAAGGCAGAGTGAATGTCCGATTGGAAACAAAAGTGCGTGCAGTGCATTTCAACGGCTTGACACTGACGGGTTTCCCTGCATTCACTGCTTGCATTGACAGCTGCACAACCGTTGTCCCAGGATCTTTGAGTTCAGCGATTTTACGCCCGCTTTTCTTTGCATTAGCACAACTGCACCATTATCCTGGAAACTTCGACAGCCGCGCACTGGCGACGGCGGCATTTGAGGCGTTCTTGAGGTGGCAAGGTGAGGGAGGGGGGATAGCGAGGGCGATTTGACGGTGCCGCTGTATGATAGTGTGGATGGGGTGGTGTTGGAGGCGAGAGGCGAGAGGCTATTATTTTGGGCATCCTTAGTACTGAGTGTTTGCTCCGGTGTTCTTTAACTATATATCCTATAGCCCGGTTATGTGCCTTAGCCTTTCTGGAAGGATGTTTTGAACCAGAACAATACCCGTCTGCTCTTGTGTTTACCCGTTACTTTGTCGCGCCAACTCCCTCGACTATGCAACGACGCACTATCATGTCGACTCCTGCTCCTCTTTTGCCTTTGCTCTCTGCCAAACCACTCTTTCAGTTCGTCAGGCAGTGTAACCGGCGTCGCCTCCATCGCTGGCCAGGCCTCGGAGTCCACAGCAGGCGCCACCTGCATCCCTGGCATCGGTGCAAATGCTGGCATCTCATCTCCCTTCTCATCCTTTCGTCTTCAAAAGCGAATCTTCTTGATCTTTCTACAATTATCCGTAGTGTCCACAGCGCTATCCCCGAAGTCCTCCTTAATCTTCCGATCCATAGCGCAATCCTGGCACTCTTTTGCTCTTCCACTCACACAACCCTTGGTCTTGCGTCTGAAGCATCGACAGGCTCTTCCGGCTGCCGGCACGCTGGAGGCAGTCAAGCTGCAATAAGTCCACTTCAGAAAGTGGGTGTGCGGACAGCTGGAGTAGTGGGCGTGGATCTCGGTACACATGCTGGAGGTAAACGGTGGAGTTTTGAGCGTGGTAGGTGTGGTCCTGGTGTGGTTGGGATATGAGATGCTGGAGGGAGTCGGAATACTCTTGTGACGCGGGGATTGGATGGAGAGTGAAGTGAATGAAGAGTGGTGAACAGGGGTTTGGTGTGGAGGTAGTCAGGCAGTGAAATAGCTTTGATCGTGCGTGTGAAGCGAACTGAGGAGGTCGTCAATGCATTGTACGCGTCGCTTTCACAAGCAAAAGCAGAAGTTGGAGGAAGTCGCAGCATCCAAGGTTCACAAGACAGGAGGTCTTCAGGTCTTGTTAATCTCTCATTCCTAACTACTTGACACCTTAAAACAGCTTCGTCTCGAAGCGCTTACGCAAGTCCTCATACTTCTTGACATCACCGACGCTAGGTCTAATGGTCTTGACTGCCTCCACAATGTCGATTTCCTCAACAATTTCGGCACGGCGGCGGAGTGCGTGCTGGCCTGCCTTGCGTAGTAAGGACTCAAGGTCAGCTCCAGAGAAGTTGTTGCACTCCTCCCGGCGTCCCACCTCCGCCAAAGACTCGCGAATGACTCCACGCTGCCTAATTAGGGCGCGCAGAATGTCGACGCGCTCTTCTGGTTTGGGAAGCTCGACATACAACAGTGTCTCCAAACGGCCAGGACGTAACATAGCTTCGTCGATCATCTCAGGGCGATTGGTGGCTGCAATCAGATATATGCCCTCGCGCATGCTAAGGCCATCCAGCTCAGTGAGCAGTGTGTTAACGACACGTGCGGACGCCTCATGGAGTTCGCTAGAGCGCTTGGGCACAAGAGCATCCAGCTCGTCAAAGAATATGACGCAGGGAACGGAGCTGCGGGCGCGCATAAAGACTTGCCGGAGGGCGCGTTCGGATTCTCCGACGTACTAGCGTCGAGTCAGTTAAGGTACTCAGAATGTATAGAAATGGGAAATAGTGTACCTTGTTCAGTAACTCAGGACCCTTAACGCTGATAAAGTTTGCTTTTGATTCTGCAGCAACGGCCTTGGCCAGCAGCGTCTTACCGCACCCGGGAGGTCCCCAGAGTAGTACGCCCGTGGGCGCAGAGATACCGACCTTGGCGTATCGCTGTGGATTCTGTATGGGCTCGACGATAGCCATTTCGAGCTCGTCGCGTACGCCTTCAAGGGCACCAACGTCACGCCATGTTGTATCTGGCACGGTGGCAAAGCCTTCTCTCTTTGAGGACGGAGTGATCGTAGGAAGCACAGCCTGAAAAGCTTCCATCGAGATGACTGAGTCTTCGAAACCCGCAGGACGTGTAGCATCCTTATCGCGTACTCGCAGGACTAGGCGTCTCCAGGATCGTATTGTCTCAGCATCATCGGCAGTAACTTTGGCAACGTCTACCTCCATCTCAGTCTCGTTCGCTGCAGCTTGCAGTTCCAGTGCCTCGCGGTATCTTTCCATTTCCCAGGTACCCGCCTTACTAACCAGATCCTTGAGGTCAGCGCCCACAAAACCGGCGGTCATTTTAGCAAGGCTGGTAAAATTGACATCCTCCGAAAGCTTCGGCTTGCGCGTAAGTGCTCTCAGAATGGACTCCCGCATGGCCTCATTGGGCACACCCATATTGATCTCAGTGTCGAATCGACCTCCACGGCGGAGCGCAGGATCCAGGCTGTCCGGTCGATTTGATGCTGCCAGAACGATAACCGGCTTGCCATCGTTGCCTTCCATGGCCAAGCTGTCCATCGAGATGAGGAGCTGAGCAACAATACGCTTCTCCATTTGACTCTGTGCATTGTCTCGCTTAGGCGCGATAACGTCGATCTCATCGATGAAGATGAGGCAGGGTGCCACCTCCTTGGCGCGCTCGAAGTGCTCACGGATCTGCTTCTCAGACTCTCCAGACATGCCGGACACGACAGATGGTCCGAGGATCTCGATGAATGGCACACCCAGTTCAGCCGCAGCCGCTCGGCAGATGACCGTCTTTCCGCATCCAGGAGGGCCGTGCAGCAGAATTCCGCGCGGGATAGGGATCTCTCTTTGAACATACTCCTCAGGACAGAGCAGCGGCAGGACAAGGTGCTCCTTCAACTGGTTCATGACCTTGCTCACACCACCGAGGTCCTCTAGGCTGACGCCAGATGGTGGTGCAGTGTCGATCTTGGCCTCCTTCGGCTCCTTTTTCTGTCTTTTGCTCTCCCTCTCCCCACTGGCCTTGACACCATCGCGTTTTTTGCTCTTCTCACCATTGACCGTGGAGGGAGTCACGGCCCCAGAATTGGCCCACTGACCGACGATTTGCTTGTTCATCCAGTCAGCTGACTTGCTCTCCTTCTCTTTCTGTGCCTTTTCCTCCATCTCGCCAAAGTCGCCCTCAATATCAGCAATTTCATCGCTAACCTCTTCGTCCTCTCGCATCACGTCGATAACGCGTTCGATGGAGTCCTCCAGCTGCTTCTTAGGCCGTCTTTTGAGGCTGGAATTGGACTTTTGAATGAAGTCCTGGATAGTCGAGATCCGAAGTTTGAGAGGTGACTCATTCTTGTCGTCAAGATACTTGCAAACAATCTGGTAGATGTCACGGTCGAGACCTTGCTGAAGTGAGGGGCGACCGCGGGGCGCCATGCTTGATGTACCACCTGGAGGTAGTCAGATAATTAAGACGCCTTCAAGCTTCAGGCAACGATTTTGCGACTTGGGTCGAAGCTCGAAGTTGGTTGGTGTTCCTGACAATCTCCAAAGTCCAGTCCACAAATATTTTGCCAGGCCTCGGACCAAGGTCTTAATCGATAAGACTAGCGCGCCCGGCCCATCTCCGGCGTCGGCAGTGCGCCTACGTCAATCAAGGCAGGCACGCGCTTCGAGTCACATACACTGATGCGCTGATGGAAATACAGCTAGCATGGGGAACTCAAGCAGCTCGAACAAGATCTCCGCCCAGGACAAGTGCGTCTGCGTGTCCCATGCTTTGGGCGCATTGTTAATGGCTGCAGGGCGATCCTGGATATGAAGAACCAGCGCGATAAGCTGCGACAGTACCAGAAGCGCATCACTGTGCTGACCAACCATGAGAAGGCGATCGCGAAAGAGTGCCTGGCAAAGGGCGATACAAATAGGGCCAAGTTGGCGCTCAGGCGGAAGAAGTACCAGGAAGGGCTAATCCAGAAGACGGATGCACAGCTGGCGCAGTTGGAGCAGCTCTCCAGCGATGTCGAGTTTGCGCTCGTGCAGAAGGACGTGTTGTATGGGCTGCAGCAAGGTACTGCGGTACTGAAAGAGATCCACAAAGAGATGGGCGGCATAGAAAATGTGGAGAAGCTGCTGGGTGAGAATGCCGAGGCGAGGGCATACCAGGAGGTGCGCATGACCAGGTCTCTCTCACTGATGCTAGGTTGGCTGACCCTGACATTACAGGAAATCAGCGAGCTGCTCGCGAACAAGATGTCGAACCAGGACGAAGACGAAGTCGAGGACGAGCTCGAGGCCCTCGAACAAGAGGTCAACGGCGTCACGCTGCCCGATCCACCTGTCAAACAGCCCGAGTTCACACCAGAACAGAAAGCGAAAATCTCGAGAGACCGGGCGCAAAGAAGAGCTCAAGAGCGTGCTGCTGAGCAGGAGCAGACGGCAGAACCCATGTTGGCATAATAGTCAGCGGGCATATACGTGCATTGAGCGAGGCGTTGGGGTTATTTTGAGTACAGCGATGGAAATGGATAGTTGGCATGCAGCGTTATAGAAGTTATTAGAAGACCAAACGATGCTACTTGAACTGTGCACGTGCCTACATGCTCCGTCCCGAGGCGTGACTTCCCAGTGGGCGATTATGGCTTGCATTCGCGTCATCTCCCGTTGCTTCTTTGACTACCAATACCCCCCACCTCACTACGACTCCTAATTCACATCTCCCAACGTCGCCGCTGAGCACCCTCCGAACAACCAACACCAAAGCTGAAGCTACCCCGCTACCCCGCCAACACCACAACCTCACCACCACCCACCATGTCGCACTCGCACTGCCACGACGAATCCCACAGCCACGACCATGGCGACCACGACCACGACCACAGTGACGACATAACGCCTGCCCTCCAAAACATCCTCTACTCACAAATCGACTTCAACGCTCTGCGCACCCTAAATGAAGACACCTCCAACAGCGGGCGCTCGATCTGCCAAAAAACATGGGCGCAGCGGCTCTCCCCCACACCCGAGCTAGTCTCCAGCGCCGACGAGCAACTCCTCATGCTCATCCCATTCACAGGCCAAGTGCGACTGCACTCGATCCTGATACGGACGTCGGACAGCGACGCGAGTCCCAAGACGTTGAAGGTGTTTGCGAATTTTGGGGATGATATGGATTTTGAGACGGCGAGTGAGAAGGAGGCTACACAGACGCTGGAGATTGCGAGGACGAATGAGGTTCAGGAGATCCCAATGAAGAGGGTGCATTTCAACAACACGCGGAGTTTAGCATTGTTTTTCGAAGATAATTGGAGTCAGGGTGAGGAAGATGAGACGAGAATTAGTTATTTGGCGTTTAAGGGGGATTTTATGAAGCTGAATAAGGAGCCGGTTAGTGTGCTGTATGAGGCTGCTGCGAATCCGGCGGATCATAAGGCTATTGCTGGGGTAAAGGAAGGGATGGGGAGGGGGATACAGTAGCAGAAGAGACGGAGAAAATGAGAAGCAACATGGAGAGTCGTGCGTAAACTGCAGACACTGTTTCGATAGCGTTTGTCCTATTTACAATTGTGTATGACAGATCTCGCAATCTGCGGTGTCAGCGAAACGAATGCCATGTCAAGTGAAGTAACGTACTCTGTGCTTAAATATTTTCATGGGTATCATCTCTCTGCAAGGCCGTCGTATCCAATCTTTCGCCCAGCCTTGCGTTCGCCGTTTTGTCTTCCAGAGTCATTTTTCCTGCAGATCCTGCTGACCGGATCGTCTCCGCGGCCATTGTGTCCTTCTCGCTGACCCTATAGTGTTCCATAATTTCGTTCTCTGTATCTGTGTCATCCCTTCAGACATGCCTCGTACTCCCCAGCACCTCGCCATGCACCTTCGTCCAATCAATCTTCTCATCAATATCCTCATCCACCCGCCCACACACCGCCACACTATCGCCCCGCACAATATACAATCCCAGCGGTACTTCTTCGCTCGGTACGCCTTCCTCGGCTGGTCGAATGATGCGTTCGTATGCGTCGGCGAGCACGAGGTTCATTGAGCCGTCGCACGAAAAAAGGGTCCCGACCATGGTCCGCCCGTCGAGGGTTAGGACGGATACTTTTTCTAGGAGAGGTTAGTAGGGGAAGGGAGTATTGGCGAGGGAGGAAGAGGTACTGTTGAGGTAGGCGTTTAGTGCCATTGTGGTGAGTGTTGTGTGGATGATTTTTGAGGTGAGAAGAAGTATTGGTAGGCCAAATGAGTAAGCGTGATTGATGTTCTAACCGCGAGCGTAGAAGATGGCCTAGTTTCTTCGAGAAAGAATGTTTCGAGAAGTGACTTGAAGCTTGTTGTGTAGGTTCGGTCGTGATACTGGTGCTAGAGAGCTTCAGCATCGACATTGTAGAAGTCCGTGCGTTCATCTCAGCCAATCAGATGTTCCTACCTCCGCAATAACGCTTTCACGACGGTCGCTCGTTTTGCTCCTGAACTTGTCCCTGCGATTCCAAAAGCAGAGTCCTGACGACGGCAGGCTTGCTGCGACATGCTCTGAAATTCTTGGACGTTACGAGCCTATATTTGGTTATGCGTATACTGCCGTATATGACCTTCGTATGGTTTCCAGGCACAAAAATGAACTACATAACTCAAGGTCTTATTAGCATCTCACTGGCAACTTGAAGGTAGGACTGACATCTGAAGCGCGATAAGCAATTCTCAAACTCTCAAGACGATGCTGTGCAGAAGTGGAGTCTGCCGGCGAGCTCCGCAATCAGCCATTGCTTGTGCACTAGCGCCAATGTGCGAGCGGCTGCACTTGCAGATGAAGTCCACACCTTCTCTTCATGAGGATCAACGTCTTCCACACATGTGCTGCTTAGCTGAGAGAATAGCATCAACACTGGCTGGCGCATCTCAAAGCATGTCGTTTCAGGTTCATTGATACCGATAAGAGCGTACCGATGCATGTGAAACGTCTCTGTAGAGCGCGACCTCGCTCGACACTCACAAGGCAGCTCGCAGGCTTCTTCGAGCAGGTAATTCTGGATCGCCTCACACCAGCCAGCCGCTCCACCACCCACATGGCATTGATATTTGACGGGTCGGCATTCATCCCGTTTCTGCACAACGGGAATCCGCACTCGGCAAGACGTCGAATGGCAGAGCCCTCGCGTTCGCTGTGGCGCAAAGCTCATACACCCGTGACTCGCATTGCAGAGAGCGGGATGTCGCTAATCTGATAAGCGAATCACCTTTCGCGTGCGATTACCACACATGTGCTTCTATCCCCGTCTTGGGAGGTGAAATGGTCATTTGTATTGTGCGCGGGACATGTGCAGCCTCGCCTTACTGGTTGCATTACGGGCGCATTCACACCCGCCTCCACTAACGGTCACCTCGAATTGCGCGCCTGTCCGCTCGCTATCTGCTCTCCCCAAGACGTTATCTGTAACCTTGTCGACCAATACGCTGGGAATAGATGTGTTCCAGCCTACTGGCACTCGAGACCTCCAAACACCATGCGTCCACCCTCATACTGATCCAAAGCTATGGCCTTCGAAGTCGACAATGATGCGCTACCGACGGCGAACATCACGCCGTTACCCACGGCGATGACGGCTGCTGCGTTTCTTGGGATTGCCTGGTACTTGAGTGTCGAAGTCAGCGTCCGTCTGCTGTCCAGGGCAACGTGCCGTAGCCTCTACTTCTGGTCTTGTCTCGCCTGCTCCTGGGGTATCATCATCCACGCTGTCCTCATTGTTCTTCTGGACTTTAAGATCTGGGAAAGCTATGGCGCCATCGTCATGATCCACTTGTCTTGGTGGACATATGTTGTGTCGCAGTCCGTTGTACTTTATTCGCGACTCAGCTTAGTCCTTCAAAGACTTGAAACAGGCCGTTACATCCTTTACATGGTCGTCGTCAACTCCATCGTCTTTGGTCTGGGGACCGTTGTGTTAGGCATGGTCGCCGTAAGTGCACTCCACCTTCTCCTCTGATCGTTCACTGACAATCTCCAGCGTCACCCAGCCATGGTCCACAAACTCGGCCCCGCAAACCTAATCTGGGACAAAATCGAACTCGCCGCCTTCTTCCTCCAAGAGACCATCATCTCACTCCTCTATATCCGCGAGACGGCACGGCATCTCCAAAACGTTGCTCTCCTCGGCACAAACACACGTACCACTCGGCGCGTGCTACATCACCTGATCTTCGTCAACGTATTCATCATCTGTCTTGATTGCAGTCTCATCGGCCTGTGCTATGCAGGCTTCTTTTTCTTGCAGGGCTACTACAAGGCTGCGGTGTACGCTGTTAAGCTGCGCACGGAGTTCACGATTTTGAATCAGCTGAGGTCCTCCTTGCCGGGGTCGTCGGAGCAGGAGAGTGATTTCAGGGTGTATGGGAGGTCGGGGAGCAGGCATTTGGGTGGAGGAGGAGCCGGAGTGCAGAGTGCGAGACGGGGTGTTGATAGCCAGCATAGTGAGATTCAGATGGTGGTCATGCAGAGTGGACGGCATGGAGGGATTACGATACAAAAGGATGTTGTTATCTCGTCGACGAGGAGGGATGAGAGTGATAGCTTTGAGGCGGCGAGGCCTTGAAAGGCCTGGAGGTCGTCGCAGAGACTTGGACGAGAGATTTGATACCCGCTTATAATGACAGCCTAATGAGTACTATAAACTTGACTGTCGTTTTGACATGGGTACTACACATGACGATAACTCTCAACAGCTCCGCTTTGAGATTCACTATCACGCGGCCACATGCCTCAGGATATCAACCTGCATGGCCCCCTGGATCTTTTTACAGAGCAGTAGCAGTCTTTCCCATGCCAGTCCTGGATCTTAGGAAAGAGGAGCCATTTGCCCTGACGTTACACAAGTTGCGGCCTAGACTTGCGATCCATCCTAGGTGTATGTGTCGTAGCAATCGAAGTCTGTTTGCACAGCCCAGTGATGTCCTGCATAGATGAATACGAGGTTCTCCAGTGATTTACTTACAAGTTGAGATGCGCGTTGAAGTCATCTAGCCAATGCACATTGCTGACAGTTTGTAGACTAGTCTGGGGCTCGGAAAGGAGGTATACTTTCGACTGCGCTTACTAGATGAAGCATAGTGCTAGGTGCGACTGTTAGCCCAGAATCTGTAAAATCTCCCTGCGATATTTGATTGCAGTTCACTTTTTACTAGTAAGGGTGTAGAGCATTTGTGTTGGGGTTGCGGAAAGATGCCGGGCAGGCACAAGCCTAGTGTGATTAGTAAGAGTTTAGCGGAGGTCGAGACAGGTCTAACATCGCTACCAGATCTCAAATGCTGTCACTTTGTCTACAACCCTCGTCTTAACACACCGACCAGGATTATAAAGCCTGCATTTACGTCGAACTCGTTGCGGTTACAATGTGTACGCCGAACGTAGTTGCCAGATGGAAAGATTCTGTGCGAGCGATATAGAGCTGAAAAGGATGGGAAAGCTTTCAACAATGCATCAGCCCAACGTCAACACCAACACCTCTGCTAAGCCCTACTATCAGCCCTATAACATGATTGTGAACGCCACGTCGAGGCTTGCAAAGCCATCTCATTAACGAGCCACTGTTTGACGCAAGTCAAGATCGTCTCCGCCCGCTCCGCTCACCTGAATTCGCAGCCTCAAAGGTGGGCTCCCGCAAGAGGCAGAAATCTCAGTTGAGGCAGAAATCTCAGTTGAGGCTGAAGATCCTGATAGACCTGCGCTGGGTACATTGCCCAACAACTTGTCACTCCTGTCAACCGTTCGGTGGCGACGGCCGTCAAGCCCGCATGACGCTGATTCGCTAGTGTCGATCAGCTCGAACAGGGAAGGATCGACCGAAAAGTAGCCGCATCTCCACCTTTTGTTTTTGATGTCAGCTGCAAGTCTTTCGCACAACATTTCTGGGCAGGAACAGAACGCTATCGTGGCACGAGTCGCTCAACATCTTTATCCGATACCTTCTACCGACACATCTCCCGACGTACCTGTGTTGGCCCACATTCTTACACTTTTACGGGAGCGACGGACCTACGGGCGAGCTGTGCCATGACGAATTAAGGAAGGGTTCCGGTGCCGCGCGAGCACTTCCTGTTGCGTCACGCGAAAGTGTGTCGCTGGGCTACGAAGATGAGTAGTATTGCACCGCGCAAGGGCACGCGACGAGCATGCGACCCTTGCTCTGTCAGAAAAGTGCGCTGTGACGGCAACCAACCGTGTACCCGGTGTGAAGCTGCAAGCTGGGAATGTACCTATTTAAAGACGCATGGGAAATCCGGCCCCAAAGGACCCCGTCGAACTACAGAAGCCGCTATCAGAAGGTTGCAGGAGCGCAGCAAGAGCAGTCAAGACGGGTCAAGGAGTAACAGTGAGGCAAGCTTCGATCTTGGAAGTCCGAGTCCAACCGAGTTTCCGTACATCGAACAACTGCCACCCATCAGTGATGTTGAGGTGGAGCAGCTGGGATGGTCCGACACGATCAGCCCGACGTTCCCAACGACGCAAAGTAAGCCCCAGCGGATATCGACATCCTGCATCTCTCAGTATCTGGACGTCTACCAATCACGAGGGTACGGCATCTGGCCCGTGGTTGATGCTGAAGCATTGACTGCACGTCTTCTTACTCATCCTGACGATGTGGAGGCGTACGCCCTGGCGACTGCTATATCTGCCGCCATTGTGAGCCAGTTTTCTATCGATGCTGAGCCAGGCAGTCCAGTCGAAGGACACTACCGTGTGTCGAGTGGTGTGTTTGAGGTAGAGGCAAGGCGTACACGCGACGAATCGGATCATATGGAACACACTACCGTCTTTTCGATACTGGGCAGCTTCTTCCTGCACGTATATTCTGCCAACATCGGTCGCATGAACGCTTCAACGGTTTATCTTGGAGAAGCAATCACGAAAGCACACATCCTTGGGCTGCACAAGACTTCCTACTACGAGTTCATGAGTATCGAGCAGGTGCAGCAGAATTTAAGACTGTACTGGCTTCTGTTTATTACTGAGAGGGCACATTCCATTCAGCACGACGTACCAACAACACTGAAGCGAGCACCAGACCTACCATCATTGGAGAACCTGGACGACGGTTCAGTTACGCCAGCTTTCATACAGCTATGTCGCCTCTTTAACATCCTGGACGTCACAATTACAGCGGATCCTTCCGCGGCTCGAGGAGCACTTGCCCTGGCTCAGCAGCAGCTCAGTAGTGACGAAGCCCCGCTGAGCCTTGAGAATGAACTGCAACGGGCCGATATCTCCATGACACAGCAGTGGATGCGCATATTCCTCTGGCAGCATGCACTGAACGTTACGAATTTGAGCAGCATGAATAACGACAACGAGTTTTCTTTCTCTTTCCCGGCGCAAGTTGCGCAGAATGTTCTGTCGAACCTCAGCAGTCTGAGCCAGCAGAGCGTAGAGGCACATGGACCAGGAATGGTACACGCTACATCCTAGTCGCTCACGATCTTTGTACTAACCAATGTCCAGGAGTCAAAGCTCTTCGATGTCGCCAACTCCTTAGCAGACGTTATGATCATCATGCCCTCAATGAATCACGAATCGCATTTTGGCATCGGCCCTCGAGATCTCATCCACTCCCTTTCGCAAGTCCTTTCTTCATTCCGAGGTGGAAACCCCGCGGTCATCAACATCCTCCAAGATAAATTGACGCAACTGGGCATGGCTGTGGGGTTGCCGCAGAGGCTGCTCGAGATGTCTTCGCCGGAAGAGGAGAAAAAAGAATGGTATGGCGAACGATCTATGTCTGCGCCTTCCAGTTGTGGTTCGTCGTATCCTTCCGCCACGCCATTATCACCGACATATCCTGCGGGCATGAACATGGATGGTCAGTCGCCAACGCTTCCGTCGAGTACGAGCATGGTCGGCAACTATTGAAGGGTTTGAGATCAACCAGATTCCGTCCAATATCACCAATGTGTCCTTCATGTCTATCACTGACGTGACGATATTCAGTAACAATATACGACCAGTCCCCATGCGGCGGAAAGGGTCGAACATCTGCGTACAAGATCTACAAGCCTCGCACATATGCACACACTCTACGTGACCTCGCAATCCTGATTGGCAATAGACCAGCCACGTCATTAACACGGCGGCCTTACTCTTGGAATATACCACCGCTGATATAAACACCATCATGGCATCATCGCCAGGACGTCAGATTAGATGGAAATTGAAACAGGCATCTTCAGGCTCTGCAACATGCTGCAGTGTAATCATCGCTTGCATGCGTCCAAGCTTACACTCGTCTCTATCTTTTCGAGCCTAGGAGGACCGGTCCAGTAGCGCTAAATACCCTTTGTTGCTTCGGCAAGTTGTCACTGCATGCTCTTACAGCTATACTCATCTTTAACAAGGTACACTGTGCTCGAGTCCCCTTTCGGCAACATGAGCGCATGTGCCACCATCCCGCGGCAGTGATGCTTCACTCGGTGGCACAGCAATGGTCTTAGCTGTACGTTGGATAGTTGCAATGTGGTAGTGAGACGTCGGTATGCAGTCGCGTAGATAGTGTTCGTGTTGCTGTATCTATTGGCCCCACAAGCCCTGACCCACACGGCAGTGGCTATACTGGGTTAGCACGTTACTGGGCATGTATATATCGTCGTCTCCTACCTAGTCAACAACTCAGCACAGTATTCCATCGACCCGATAGTCCTACGTTATCGTTTACCGTAGCTATCAGTATTCTACAGCGATCCACACCGCTACAGTTCGAGCTGTGGATGAGGCAAATTTAACATGTACAGACATCCACCATTGTTTCTTTCCTACATGTTTCTCTGCCTAAGAGTCCCATCTTATACATGCCCTGTTGGATATCATCTTCACTTCTACATTTAGACACTAATGCTGCCTTGCACAATTGTCCTATTTCTAGCTGATTTGTCAATATCCCATTGGCGCATTTGCCTGTTGCCATGATCAATACATACTGTCTTCTCAGATCGACAAATGATAGAAGCTTTGCAGTGAACTTTCGATGGGATCTCAAGGAGCGGTATATCACTCGCGCCTCAAGAGTGCAGAGAGCGTGATATGAGCACTTTCTCCTCGATTTGGGGGTACTTGACGTTAGTCTGTGCAACGGTGTGGCTTGATGAGATGTGGTAAGGCTGCACGGAGTTTTGAGGATGTTGTGCAGCATTTGTGTTAGTGCTGGGGAGTCAGCAAAGTGTGTGGGCGTTGATGTTCAAACGTGGAGTTTCCGATCGATTATTGAGCGGTTAGCGCAGCGTTTGGAACGAATTGGAAGTGGAGAGTAACGGATGACTTCGCGAAAGAAATCCATCTTCAATTGTTGTAAGTTATAGGGCAGAACGTTTGTAGTTTCTTTCAAGTCCAGTCCATACGAGTCTAGGTTTATGAATGAAGGATTAAAAATGGGGCAGCGAGTGTCAGCTTCCTGATGCATGTTAGGGTTATCAAATGTATTAGTATCGAGATTTTGGATGGCGAGTAGGGATTCTGAACGTTGTGAGAATTGTTTGTCATTAAGACCCTACATTTGCCATTGGCTATCCACATCCTGTGACGTCCTATTCCTTCCCCCCCCCCCCCCCTCTTTCTTCTCTTTCTGTTACGTGCCCACAAACCCCACACGCTCATTACCAAGTGACTGGGCTCAGAGCCTAGCAGTGGATTGCATTATAGCGGGTTGCGTTTCTGCCGCGTGGATAGCAAGATGTGAAGAATGTAATGCTCCAGTAGAGAAGGGGTTCGCTTGCCGAGACGGAAAGATCCACTTCAAGAGGGGCGAGGATCTGAAACGAGGGAAACAAATCCCCAATGTCTACTGACTTCCCGTATGAACAGTACTAGCTGACGCCAGGCGCCGGTGTTGCAGGAAGATAATTCCGCCTCTTTCCTCAGGTGTGTGTAGTTGAATGATTTCGTCCCATCTATGTAAGATGGCATCGCATCGGAGATCCTCCGAGGATGAGAGAGGCGCTCTGTGTCGAATGAAATATTGCTCCAGCCGTTTTTGTACGCCTTCCACTCTTGTAATGTGAAATGGGAATTTTGTTCAATGATTTGCTCCACGTCGATCGCTGGACCGAGATCAAAGTTTCAACGTATGTTGCCTCGCATTGCAGCCATATCTCGCAACAAGTCGGAGAGTCCCTCATATCCATAGCAACGCTGAAGCCTCCGAAGATGCCATATACCCAGACCGGACACACTGCTCGGAATCTTCGGCGGTCATCGCGACCAAACCACGCATAATGCACTCATCCAGTGCAGTCTGCACAGCCGCGCCTTAACGATTGATGTTGAAGACTTGTGTGGCCTTCTCTCATAGTGATTCGCCATCAGGGATCAAAGTGAAACTATCCTTGGGCATGCCCAGAGAAGACGGTGTTGCGGCCTCGAGAATTCCATCGAGATATAGATTTTGAAGCCCAGTAAGTGCCTACACGCGTGGAAAGCCCATCCAGTGTGTGACCGGGTTCAATGACGCATTTCCAAAAGTTAGCAAGTCGACAGATGCGGAGTTTGGGGTTTTCTTTACAAAACAGGATCAGGCCCTGCAAGTGACACTCCGGGCATGCGCCCAATTCGCGGTCTTCGATGAGTTCCATGTTTCCTATGTGTTAGCGTGTTGAAGGCGGAGGTGTCTCCAGAAAGGCGATCGCGGTCGTAGCTGCAGATATGGCGTGGTTCTTGTTTGGATAGGCCGAATCTCATCCGTTGGTGATCAAAGTCAAAATATGTGTTCTCTAGTATACGTTCGACGTCGTCCTATTTGAGACTGGTCCAAGGCTTGGAAATTGGACTGATGAAATTCTCCTCAATCTCGCTCCAGCCGTTGCTTTCCTTCATAGAATCAGGGTCCTCCGAAAGATGAGGGTTTTTCCTTCCAGTGGAAGTCCGCGCGTCTCTTCTCTGATCCTGCGGCAGGTACGCATAAGAGACAGGTTGATCCCCTCATTGCTCCCTTCGAACAACTTGTTGCGGCCTGCATCGTGGATATAACCGACGGGCTCAGAGACGTAGGCACTGTAAACAAGATTTCGAAGTTCACGAGACAGGCGGAAGAGTGGTTAGGCTGGCTGTGCTGATTCTTGGGCGTGGCGTGAAGAGACAAGAGTGGACACATGAAAAGTGGTCGAGTTCGGAGGCATGGTTGCTTGGGGTCTCCTTTGAGCTTGGCAGGGACTGAGAGCCTTGTATATTCACGGGAGGGTACCGCTGTTTTGGCGTTTTATGGATGCCAGAATGCAGACACAATCAAGGTATACAAAACCATGAGACGCAGAGCCTTGTCTTCGAGAATGCAAACATTGTAAGGATGACCACTTTCTTTCTTTTTTCGCAACATCGCCAGAACCTTCGGTAGCCGGCACTTCTTTTCTAAGGTGGATACCGGATCAGTGGAGAAGCGACGGGATTTTCAAATGGATTGACCAAGGTGACTGTATTGCCAACACAAGTAGCAGCGCCGTCGACTCCTGAGACGTTACATCGAGGTTGCAGCAGGCCGCGGCTTCTAGTTCGCAGCCTTTCACCGATAGATGATGAAGTGGGCGAGCCCTTTGGTCCAAATCATCACAAAGATGGGCTTTTAGATGCCGCGGCTATCTTCACCACGCTCGAAAAGACTCTTCAAAACCGTAATGTCCTACAAACACAGACAGACTTCAGTAATCCTAAAACTTAAATCCGAAAGTGGTCTGTCTAACAGTGCATGATCGAGGCCGTTCATATCCTACTATATTCTCAAGATTGGTCAACAAGATGCTCCATTGGCACCACACGCATCGCCGTGGTGTCCAGTGGTGCTTCCTCATCCGTCAGACAACATCCCAAAACCCCTTTCTACCACCCCCACCGTTTCCAAGCCCAACATCCACAGTTCCACGGCTTGCATATTGCACCGCCATCATTCTGCCATCGCCATTGTGATCCATGTCCGAATGTCTGTACAGCTGTGGTGAATCCTGTAATCCCAGCTCCTTTCCAACCCACGCCCGCAATTCTTCACCTCGAAACTTTTCATTGTTAGACAACTGCTGCAAAGCATAATCCACACCCATCGCAAATCCCTGCTTCACACCCACCCCCTCAGAAAGTCTCGGAACCGGCGCATAAACACCAGGTCCGAGCACGCGTCTCTTCTGCACTGGAGAGCTGCTCGCGAACTCCTGAGAATGGTTGGTATCATTGAAAATGACGTCGTCTTCGTACACACAACGCGCTCGCTTGCCACCCGTCGACGGGGTAATGTCACTTGACGATGAACGCGCGATAAAGGAAGAGTCCGGGCTGTGCTCAGCAAGGCCGAGGAGGGCGGCGGCGGCGGCGCGGCGGTCTTCTTCGTCTGTTGCTAGCAGTGGCGTAGTGATTGGAAGCTGAGCTGCGGGCTTGGTGCGAGTAGTGCGGGATGGGCGTTTTTTTATGCCTGCGATAGTGGAAGGTTTGCTGCTTGGTACGCGCTTGGTGATCGTGGTTTTCTTCACGGCGGAGGACTTTCGAGTGGCGGGGTGCTGGGAGGGCGCCGCTGGGGGCGTTGTGTTTTCTTTACCGCTGTCGGGGGTGCATGGTGTGCGTCTTGGTGCTGCATTGTTCCACATGGAAGGGTTCAGTGAAGGGTGGTTAATGTTAGCTGCGGATGAGTGGAGTGCACTGTTCGCGGTGTCTTTGTTGGCGTGCTCTTCTTGCTCATCGATCTCGTTGTGTCGCTCATGGATCTCCACAATACGCGCCTCGACTTCTCGTTTCAGCTGCACAGGAGTTGCTGCGGACGCGCCGCTCATGCCAGCACGAGCAGCGGTGAGCGCGTTCTTGATGACTCGTTGAAGATTTTGGGCACGTTCAAAGTCCTTGGAATCTGGGAACTGAACTCCGACTGCGCCGTGAAGTCGTTCAAGGCTGGTGACAAGACGCTCGTGAGTCAGTCGACCGTGGCGTCCCATCTTTGTAATTTCGAAATTGATCGTAGAGGAGTTGATGGTGAAGACGTGGAGAATATCACGTTACACGTCGAGTGATTGCTGATTAGCAGGAAGCGTGGCAAGTCCAAAAGGCCAAGGTGGAGGTGAGGTGAAGCGAAGCGTGGAGAGCGCGTTGTTATGACGAAAGCTGCGCGTGACTAGGTGGGAATTGCGTAGCGTGTGGGAAGCGAGTTGTGGCGAGGGCTGAGCGTATTGAGGTCGAAGTAGTGTAAAGTGAAAGCAAGTCGTCTCCAGGACGATAGAAGCAAAAGCGCCAGCGCAACATACAAGATAGTACAGGGTAAAGGGGTGACAAGGAAAAGAAGATGATGGGACATTGAGAAGCTTGAAGACGGGAGAATAGCTTCTTAAACACCAGAGATAGCTGGGAGACGCAGCTCTGTTGTCGGGAAAACCAGCACATACCACTTTTCAATTGTGTGGCGTGCACAATAGCAAGCGGACCACCGGACAGCGCGGTGTGCCATGGCATCACGCACCGCAAAATCTTCTTTTCACCTCGCCATCCGCATACCAGCCATCCGTAACCCCCTCATCACCTCCCGCATCCCATATCCGCCATCTTTAAATTCTCCCCATTCTGCGCCATTGCATACCTTACCCTCATCACCAGCTCACCCAACAGCTTCGCATCACCCTCCCCACCACCCTTAACACTGTTCATATCGATCATCACAGCAACCTGTGACTGTGCTACGATTGCCAGCCCCTTGGCGCTGGGGCTGTTCAGTTCGTCGGCGAGTCTTTGATTGCGCTCGCGCACGGCGATGGCTTTTAGTTGTGTTATGGTGATGGAGAATTGATTGAGTTGGAAGTCGGATTGTGTGCCGTTGGCGGGTGGTACGAGAGGGGTGCTTAAGGTGCTGAGGGTTTGGAGGGTTTGGAGACTGGATGAGTCATTAGTCGCTGGTTGGGAAGATTGAGTACAATGAAGCTGTGTTAGGAGTGCGGATTGAGGTATGTGGTGGAGGTGAAGGACGCACCCTTGTAATTCTTGCTTCTGGATGAACATGTTCTCTTGTATGCCTCCTATCAATTGAGTAACTTTCCGCGCATCGCAGGTACGGTTCCCTTGCGCCTGCCACGAAGTCACTGTTGGCAACGCATATGTGCAGCCAATCGTCATAAACAATGCAATGAATTTGAGCAGCATTTTGTGTTCCACCTCACCAAAAGAGCCGATGGTCAGAGGACGTCAAGTGAAGAATGAACGGAATTGCAAAAATTCAGAACGAGTGGTCATCTTACGGCTACATGCTGTTCCGTTGAAACGGCGTTGAAACATGGTGTTCACAGGGCCGTTCCGCAAGCTTGCTGAAGCTTAGTATGCAACGGCTGAGCGTAAGCCGTTTCAGCTACGCGGTGACAGGTTGTCGTGGAAACATGCGCACTACAGCATTTGCAACCTGAGCTTCACAAGCATTTTCGAGCAAAGCCAGGTAACGCCAATGTGTTCGATGTGATGGTGAGGGTTGACGTGCAGAATGATGTTGGATTAGGATTGTTGTGCGATTTTAGCGTGCAGATCTGGCCAGGTGTGCCTGTGCAATGGTTGCGGATCTGCAATATAGCGTTCTTGCACCGCATTCGGAACGCACATGCAGCCTTACAATTGGATTCCGCACCATGCCGGAAGCTTCAGATTTCCCTATTCTGGTGGCGGTGAAGGCCAGTTCACGCAATGTATAATAACAAGATGTGATATTCGAGTTATTACATTCAAAAGCGAGCATCGCTGCAAACAGTCTTTTCTTTGATTCTTGTGTGTCCCAGTTTTGCGAAAGGTTTGCACAGCAGCACTTGCCATCAAGATTCAGGCCTCTTTCACTGCTTTCTCGATCTGCATCTCGGTCCATCGTCGCAGCAAGCGCAGCAAACATATCACGACTTGCGCCTCTGCTCCATCGCGTTCCATCTCCTTGGATTCGTCTTCTCCTTCGTCAGGCTCAATCTCGTCATCGTCGTCGAGTTCGTCAAACTCGATCGTCCCAGGAGCACGCCCCGACCCCTCTGTCCCTAAACCTCTTTCAGACTCTACTTCGTCTTGAGGTGTGCGGTGCTCTGCGCCATTATTTCGCACATCCTCAGTTGCTCTGTCTTCGCCGTCTCGATCCATCTCCTCTGCGTATCCATGCACCTCATACCCCCTCCTACTATTGCGTCTGTCTCCCGCTTCGAGACCGACTCCATCGTCATTTTCCTCCTCCATAAGATTCTCACCCATGATCACCCCCCAACACTCCCTCACAGCCTCATACACCCACTCCGCCCCCTCAAGCACACACCTCCTCTCCCAATCATCCCTCTTCCCACCAACAACCGGCATTTTATCTCCCAAATCGCGTATCACTCTAACAGACTCATACCTGTGTTGCGCAGGTAGTCGTCGAATATATTCTCTAGCGCGATTTGGGCACCTTTGTGGAAGGGTGCGAGGTCGCGGGAGGGCATGGAGGGGAGGACGGGGTAGGTGATGGCGCAGGTGACGGAGGACAGGGAGAATGGTTGTGTTGAGGTTGGTGAGCATGACAGGAGGGAAGCTGGGGGTCCCTGGGGTCGGTGAGGTTGGGGTGGGGTGTCGGGTGGTGTCGTTGGATTTTGAGGCGCGTTTGTGAGTGTGAAGGACGGCGATACAGGCCTCGAGGTGCCGGCTGTTGACGAATCCTGCGTGGAGGAGGATTGAGTTCTCTTGCGTTCCATGTTGCGGCGTCTCTGGGGCAGGGGGGCCAAGTTCGAGGGTTCGACGGCGAGAGTAGACGGGGTGTCGTTGTGAGACTGCTGTGGGTCGGGTACCGCTGTTTGATCTTTGCTGCCTGCGTCTTTGCCCTTTCACTAATGAGATTGTGCAGATCAAACTTCGCTACAAACATACCTCTTGGACTGGGTTAGAGGCTAGTTCCGTCTTTGGGTCTTGCTCACCATCTCCTCTTAATGACTTTCGTTGCTGCAAACAGCTCTCATGCATCGGCCAGGAAGACGGCGCCGATTTGTTGCCGTGCGCCTCGAGTGGGTAGCGAAGCTCTTATCGTTTTCTAAGCTTCTTGCTCAATGAACAGGTCTCCAGTGCGCGATAATGCGCTTTGCAATATACGCACCACCAAATCGCTTCGGCTCGAATTTACGTGTGAGCTGGTCAAGATGGCTGTCTTGAGGATTGCGAGCGCGCGGCGCCGAATGTGAGGTGTAAGGTCGCATCTCAGACGAGTTGCGCGTTTGCGTTGACGAAGTTTGGTCAGTGCCTCCTCGTCAGTGAAGCTGTCAGTCCAGCACCTGATAAAGGTCATGACGACAGAGGAAATTCGGTATAATGATCGATGGAGAGACTGAACATTGAGGTGTGAACCGCGAGGTGAAGACTTAACCGGTCAAAACTCGCTAGGCAGCCGCTGTTCCTATTGGTGTACCGATGACCCGTGGCGGAGGTGAAGGCAAAGTCCCCTTGATCGCGGCTGCAGACCATTCGTTCTTTTGCAATCTCAAAATTGAAATGTGTGCGTTCCGGCGTCGGTGAGGCAGCTCGCGAGTGTACACCGATTTTACGAGAACGATGAAGTGTCAACATGAGTGCTCTTCCTATGCCAAACTCTCTGCCTTGATACAAGCATCAAAATCAGATGCTGTTTCGTGGGAAATGTAAAGAACAGCTTGTGAAGATCTGTGCGCAAGTGGTCAAGGAGCTCATAACGTCTGCGACTGAAGATAGCAGTAAGGTGTCATGTCAATAGGAACGAAACACATGCGCGGAAACTGCACGGATATACATGGGATGACAATGGCGAAGGAAGGCGCGGCGCAAATAATAATATTTGATTATACATGTTGGCGGTGCGCTCAGACCTGCTGTGCACATCCACCTATGAGGCTTCACACCACTGTTGAGCCTCTCCTTCGATACAAGCACATGTGTATCGCGCTGCTGTTCTTTTGTGCTGGTCACTACAATGTAGCGACACGCTCGAGGCGAGGCTACACACGCGTCATATTGTATTTCCGTCTACGGAAATACGAGGAGCGGCGAAGTTGTGCAGCGAGACCCCAGTCTGGGGTGGACCAGCCTCGCCACAGTAAGTGAGCTGGTCTCGAGTCATGCGCAACTCAATTCGGCACTCCTTGGCCAAAAATGGGCTGACCCCGGGTGGAGATCGCCCGATTAGTAACCGGATCCACAGCCTTACGAGCGCCACCGGCATTTTGCGGCATAATGCGCGTGGCTGACGAGCGACGTTTCGGAAAGTAGCTGCCTCCGTCGGATACGAGTCGGTCGGAAGTCGCTAGGTCGTCGCTGAAGTTTCCTGCTGGGGCTATATTCATCCGTGAAACATACTCCTTCGCGGTGGTACATATGACTCCGCAGAATGTTTGTTGGGTTTTCAAGAGAACGTCTGCAATTGTGGCGGTATGAACAGCTGGTGGCTCTGGTGGATCATCTCCTCGATCTTGCTTGTTTCGTTCATCTCGAAGTCGTGCATGAGCTGCATCTGTTGCTGCTGGTTGAGACCATTAGCTCTGGCC
Source organism: Macroventuria anomochaeta (assembly GCF_010093625.1). Lineage (NCBI taxonomy): Eukaryota > Fungi > Ascomycota > Dothideomycetes > Pleosporales > Didymellaceae > Macroventuria > Macroventuria anomochaeta. The sequence continues at coordinate 470,188 of NW_022985379.1, forward strand.
TCCTGGCTCCATCCTGGGTTAAGGTAATCAGCCATCTCGTAGCCCTGGTTCGCCGCATAGAATTCATTGTACAGTGGCGAAGTGAGAGGCATTGTCGGTGCATTGTATGGGTCTTGCTGAGGCATTGTGAAAGTTGAGTTCCACTGAGGCAGCTCGGCGAATGTCGTTGGAAGCGAAGTAAACTGTGTAGTAGGCGGATAGCTGAATATCGGCACGTTCGCATCGACCGAGGTCTTCGGGCTCGGATCGTAGTGCTGCTGAGGCTGCTGGGGTGGCTGCAAAGACGAGTGTTGACTTGACGGCGAGCTTGCAAAGTTCGAAGAGCTAGCTCGCACATGTTCGTGGCCGAAGAATTGCTGTCCCTGGTTTGGTAAATAGCCGAACGGCGGTTGTACGTTGTCCGAGGGCGTGCTCACCGATGCGGTGGACGCTGTCGCAGGGCTCGTTGTCCGAGATCTGTTGTTGCCATCCACAATACTGCCTGAGACAACTGAAGCGCAGTCGGATGGCGAATTGGCCGTGATGGGCACATCACCGTCCTTGTTGTAAATCTCCATACACGCCCCAATGAGGTTATGGTACAGCTCCATGGCTGACGCAACACCGGGCCATCGGTCAGAAGCAAGTCTGATTGATTCCATTGCTACGTTCAAATGTCCTTCAACCTCTTCACGGCTGTGTAGAAGACGCACTTCCTGGTAGGACAAGGTCCAAAGCATGGTGTTGATGCACATGAAGATCGCCTGTACGAAAATCCATGTGACATCAACAGATTTTGTATCGATCTGCCTCTTACTCATGTAGATGTTGTACTGGCATGCATCGTAACAACGTATGGCAGCTTGCAGCGAGGGTCTTGGTACCTGCGGCGAAGGACGGTAGATAAAGACAACCATGGTGTTGTAGCGTCCAATGAACCTGAATCAATCAGCAACAATGAGTATGGAGAAATTACATACTTACCAGACTTTGTTCAAGCCGGATCCACCGTCCATTTCAGGGCTTGTATCTCGCCACGCCTCGATCTTATTTTGTATCTCCGCGAACCATGGATGCTGGTCGTTCTGTGGTTCGTCTGTCTTTTTCTGGTATAGCTTCTTGCGAATCTCCAGCTGCAACAACCGCATCTTGTAAAAGTGAATGCCAATCCACTTCTTGAGCGAGGCCTGTGGTGCCGGCTTTATGCCTTCCCTGGAGATGTATACATCGTCGACGAGCTCAGCAAAATTCACATCAATGTGTTGACGTCTCGCAGCGAAATGGGCCGGTCTTCCTAGACTGTGCGAAAGACCGTAGTCCATGGTGAGTAAGCTCCAGAAGAGCCGCCGCCGCATGTCAACCTCAAGCGGATCAGCGGGCCGACCACCGGGCCCTCTCGTGACCGTCTTCTCTTCGTGCAATCCCAGAGCTTGGCAAAGTCGCATACCGAGACCGATGATGTAGTAGACTGCAGTTCTTGTAGGCGTGAGAAGCGAGTATCCAGCTACCAGGCCGAAGCATTGCAGTGTCTTAAGGTTCATTGGCTTGATCGCAGCTTCGAAGTACTTCAGGGCGGCAAGATAGTAGCTGTCGGCGAGACCAGCATATTGCGTGTCCATCTTTTGCAGGCTGATGGCGATGACCATGCGCAGACAGTAGTTCTGGTAGGGGTCGGTGGAGCCATTGTATACATCCTCGACGTCCTGGGTGAAGGTTGGCTCGTGGAATATGGGGTACATGGGGTGCACTAGGAGGACTGTTAGTAGACTACGGCTGGGCTGAATGCAGGTCATACGTGCCTTTGCAGTAAAACAGCTCGACTAGCAGATTGGTGAGATCTCGATTTGGCAGCTCTTCAGCCGCAACGTCGCTGACCAGGGGGTACACCTTTGACGTTGGGCGCTCGTCTTCCTGCTTGAACGTGGCCTTGATTGACTTTTGCCGTGCGTGGGGCACAATCTCAGATATGGTTTTCGACTCGGTGAACTGCTTCGCCAGCTGCATTACCAGCCGCGTGATCGTGATGCCACTCGAGGGCCCCAGGAACTTGGACTCGTCGGTGTCCTGCACACGCACCGCTGCTGCCCCACGCATGACGTCCTCGGCATCAGGCTCGACATCGTCCCTCTCGAGGTCCGCCAGCTGCTTCTCGAGCTCGCGCACCTTATGCTGCAGGTGCACGACGTAGTTGCGGGGGATCTTCCTGCCCTTCGTGGGGTCGTAGTATTCGCAGTGCGAGTTGGTGCGCTCGCAGGGGCCGCAGCGAGGGAGTCCGGGGTCACATCGTGTCTTACGCTGCAACGGGGCGAATGTCAGTCGCAGTTCCTCAGTCACTCAACAACCACAGCTGTCACGCTGCCTACGGGGATCAGGGCGTCCTCACCGTCCTACACCTGCAACACGCAGTCAGTGTGTGCGCAATTCTGCTGCCCTGCACCCCGTTTGCGCCATCGGCGGCTTCCATGTTTCGGCGGTCACCTCAGGCGTGAAGGGTGACGTGCTGCTATTCTATAAGGCTCGGCTTTTGGGGTGGGGAGATCGGCACGCACGTCCATAACAGGAGGAATAGCAACAAGGGCACAGAGGGCAGTGGTGACAGGATTTGAGGCCTGCGACAGCACACAATGAGGGCACCGAGCCTGCGGCACGTCCCAGGGAAATGCAGCGGCCTGTCGGAATCCCAGCGCGGGTGTTTTGATGTACAAAACGTTTGCGCGTCCCTGACCGGCCTTCACAAGGAAAAAAACACGGCCCAAAGCACCGCTGCGCCAATCAGACGGTGCGATAAAGAACGCGGGAATGAACAAAACTGCTGCTGGCGCGGGCGTAGCTTTAATGATGACAGGTCGAGACTGTGCAGCAGAGGCAGCTAGATTTGGTCCTCTCTTGCAGCCGAGGCAACCACCGTGATAGGCCGCTGCTCATATTGGGCCTCGACCACTACCTACACTGCTTTCCCGGCGAAAGGGCACCGCAGCTTCCACTCCTGTCAATCACCAGTCCACAAGCTGTCTCACTTCGAGCGCCGCTGTGATTCTCGAAGTCACTTCTCTGCAGGCGGCGGCTATTCGAGGTTTGACGAGCCCTGCAAGGGTCCAGAACCTCAGCGGGCCAGTTCACGCCAGAAGGCGCGCGCAATCAACCGCCAACCCTTGGGAACGCCACCCGTTGGCCGCTCAACAGCACCCAAAGGGTCCACCGCTGCCAGCACAGCTGAAAGGAAAGGCGTCAACTTGCGTGCATCCGCGGACCTGCTTTGCGGCCTCCCACGCTATTCCTTCAGTGTCTTCTGTAGCACCGAGCAGGTAAGTGCATCTTGTTTATCGTAGCCATGGGCCGAAGCGTGAGACAGCTGGTGCCCCTCGCGTCCTGCTGCTGGCCTGAGTTCTTGGACCCCTCTCCATGTATAGAATCCGCTTTGCCCAGAGTCCACATACCACGTGGTTGTCGAACGGCCGTTCCCCATCATGATCACGTCCAAGGAAGCTTACCCCTCTGTTGAAGGCAACGACCTCATGGTCCTAGAGACACCACTCCTCCGAGTGAGCCGGCCTGTCGCCGCTTGCTCGCGGTGTCGAGCAGCCAAAGTCAAATGCGATGGCAAGCTGCCAGCCTGCACAGCATGTGAAAAGTCGAATCGTGCTTCAGAATGCTCAAGCACAAACGACCAGTTTGCAAGAGGCAAGGAAAGGAGCTATGTTGCCACACTCGAAGCACGAGTCGAGCGGTTGGAGAAGAAGATCCTGGAGTCGAGAAATAGGAGGAAGTCATCGACCGTCTTGATGTTGGATTCGTCTGAAATTTCCACCCCTCGGAGGACTTCAGTCGACACCCTGAAAGCACCAAAACCCATCAGCAAGCGTGCAGCACGGCGGAAGGAGGCATCACAGATCGATGAGCTGGTCTCCGATTTTGGTCTTCTGTGAGTGAGCCAACATGACTTTCGAGCAATTACTGACTTCACAGCGCGGTCAATGCTACCGCAAGAGACTTTTATGGCTTCACAACCGAGATGTCGTATGCTAGACTGATCTTGTCAGCTGCTGTAAAAGAGGCTCTGCCGACTGGGCTACACAAAGCTCTGCCCGCAAAGTATGCTGCCATACCACTGATCCAGCACTTCCTGAACAATATCTTCACTCTGGTGCCAGTCTTCGAAGAAGCTGCCCTGTATGCTTCGGTAGATGCCATCTACCAACAGGGTGATGTCGCAACTCCTTGGGACAGATGGATTGTACGCATGGTCTTGGCCATCGCCTGTTTGTCGCAATCTGAGCAGCGAGGTGACACTCATTACTCGGATGCCGTCGGCCATGTCAATGCTGCCCTCGAGAATGTCGAAGACGTGCTGCATCCTGGCTACGTGACAAGCATTCAAGCCCTGGTCTTGTTCACCATCTATGCTGCCATGGACCCGCACCACTTTGACAGCTGGACTCTCATTGGTGCGGCCTCGAGAGCAATGATAGATCTTGGGATCCATCAAGATCCCTCGAGGAACGTTGCGGTGTCAAAAAGCAAGCTCGAGGTACGAAGGCGAGTATATTGGTGTGTCTACGCAATCGACCGGTATGTTAAGCACTTATGCCAATACCGCTCCTCTACTAATTGAGTCGCAGATCCACATCCCTTGTGCAGACCAGGTCTTTCTCGTTTTCGGACGAAGCAACCCACGTGGTTTTCCCTTTCCACAACGCTGCTACATCACCAAGATACTCCTCACCGCAGGCTGTGGTCTTCTTGCAGAACTTTGATTCCGCGCTCGATCTGTTCAGGATTCGTGAGATCCAGTCCGAGTGGTACATGGACCTGTTCCAATCTGGACGTGAACCCTGGCCGGAAGCATATCAGTACATCTGGAAGCAGTACGCGAGAATGACGCAGTGGTTTGACGACATACCGCAAAGCACTCTGCCAGCGTTCAAAGCCGGATTTGAGCTGGAGCTACTCTACAGCTACGTCTACATCTTGTCGCCGAGTCCACGCGTACCTCACATTGACGAGTATGCCCAGCGGCTGATTTTCGAACATTGCATCTCGTATTCAATCAACTTGCTCGCCACACTTACCAAGCCTTCGACGACCACCAAGCCGCCTGTCACCTTCTACGACGCCATGCGGGCGTACATGACTGGTAGGCAGTTCGTCGATGTGCTCTCGCGCAATCTAGACGTCCTTCTCAACCCGGTACCACCCTCGCCTCCAGCAACGTCAACTCCGCCCATGGCCTCGGACGACCCGCTCGCTCCTCCTGCGCAGGTTAGCCCACCGCCATTTCCCACGCCTCAGATACCGGAAGGGCAGATCACGCCTCTTGATCCAACAATGCGAGCGATCAATGCCCTCAACGACTTCACGCAAATATTGTCCAATTTTGGTCTCCGTTTTGGCTTCACACACTGGCGAGACCGCTTCCAGAGGGAATCAGCCGCACTGTCAGCGCAACTCTATCAACGCAAGTCAACGTCGCCGCATACCTCCCCTCCACCACATCAGATGCCCACAACAGCCTACCCTCCTCAGTGGGTACCCATGCCGTCCGTCTCACCACACACGCCCGGAACGATGTACCCAGGCCCGACTACACCGCCAGCTTTGTTCCCGCAACAGAGCAGCCCCTATTCAGGGTCTATATCTTACACAGGCAACCCATTTGATGCGGCGACACAGAGTCCGTACCAGCAGACGCTACCTTACGACAATTCTCCCCAACCTCAGCAACAGCATCCGCATATGTACGCAACGCCTTCTCCGCAGCCGATCCCTGATATGCCCCAACCGACCGATGGGAAGCGTAGAGCCATGGTCTATGGTCAGGGTATAGCTCGGCAGCATTCAGGAGGACAAGGCCGAGAAAACGGTGTTGCACACTCGCATGCAGCCTCGCAAGACGGGACGCACTGGCCCCACGCAGGACAGGTACAGCATCAGCAAGCGCCGAGCCAGGTCGACAACACTTGGGCACAGGGTACGACTCACGATGGCGGCGCAGTGCAATGGAACCAAGGCGCCGGTCACGGAAACTGGAGATGAAAAGTCATGGATGGGTTTACAACGCCTCACCGGTGCAATTCACGGCTGCACAGACGAGTCAAGAAGCGAAGCTCAACAGCAAATTCTTGCTGTCGTGAAGAAGTTAGGCGCTGGTACCTGCAGCCGTCATACGAGGCCACGCAATTGACTAGCGAAACGCAGCTTTGCCGATCGGTCTCCGATCAATCCGTCACTAAAAGTCGGTATCCCCCGCAGTGTCAGTGTGGTCGACTCGGTCTAGAACTGTGGAGGTGGAGGATTTTTCGTAGACCGGCCTAGCGCGGCGCTAGGATATGCTAAAAGGCTTATCTCAATCACAGCAGTACGAGACAGAAACCGACAGTGGAGGCGGTGGAGGCTTGTGCAGCAGAGCCTCGTATTGCGTCAGGTACTGGTGCTGCTTCAGCGAAGGAACATGCAGCGGGTGCTCCACAAAGGATGAGAGGCTTACCGCATGACAGATCTGGACACATTTCGAGGGCTCCCGCCGACTTTCACAAAAGCAATTTGTTTCAGACGCACACACTCACACTGCACATCCCAAGTCTTCCAAACACGCCATACGATCCATTACCATATACTCCCCACCCGGTATTCTTCGTTCTCCACGCAACGCGATCTGAGATGAGAGGCTGTGCCGCATCTGTTCTACTCAAACACGCGCGTGGCATGGCCCTGCAGTTGGAGCGAATGCGAGTAGCATGATGCCGGGCAGTAGATAAAGGATGTACAGTGACGTTGTCCCATCCAGGATATTCGAGCGATGAGGAGCGAACCAGCAAGGTCTGCATGCGGGAGCAGGAAGTTGGAAGTTGCGAGGTATGGAACGCGGTGTTGATCGGTGATACAATGGCACCAAGACGCACAAGTTTGTCAGGCGTAGGATAAGCGGTGTATAGCAAGACGGCTCGAATAAGCTTGGATATTGCAGGGACGTGGTAGAATTGGCACGCGGTTCATTGTTGAACTGACCGAGCTTGTCGCATTGATCGTTGTTGATAATCTGCTTGCTTGCTATATGCTCACGTGCTATGCTCCTCTTCTCGTCCTTCTCCGCGCATCAACGACGTCGCCGGCACTCAAGGGTTTGCGAGCGCGAGACAGGCATCAACCGCCAGTCCAACCCTGCTTTCGGTCAGCACGCCTTGTTCACAGATCTTGTCAATTGGGGTTTGGACTTACCGGCCCTCCTTCTCCCGAACGACGTCCTCGATAACATCCCGATCCAACTGCGGGAACATGCCCGTCAGCGTCTCCACCACCACCCTATGCTCCTGCACCTGTATTCTCCTCACCTGCTCGGCCTCCGCGCTCGCTTGCCGCGCCGCTGCATCTTCAGCGCTTATCCGTTCGCGCTGCCGCCATTCTTCGGAGGGGAGGCGCGGTTTCTCGTTAGGCTGTTGATGGGTAAGCTGTTGATGGGTAAGCTGTTGATGGGTAAGCTGTTGATGAGTAAGCTGTTGATGCGGATGGAGCTGTTGGGACGAAGCAGCGGCGCCGGGGAAGCGCTCATGCCCCGGCTGCTGCTGGTGATTCGCATTAGGGGAGAGCGGGGTGGAACTGCTCCTTGGCATTGAACTTCCTGAAGAGGAAGTCGCGTGCGTGTCGGTGTCGCTGAAGATGCGGCCAATTGTACTCAACGGCCGCTGGATCGTGCGTAACAGTCCTGCCACGGCGGCGTTCTCTTCCTCGGGGGAGTCGTCAGATTCCTGTTTGGAGCGGTTGCGCAGCGAAGTCGAGCGCCGTGGGCCTGCGGTCTGCGCGTCCATCGAGTTCCGGGTTATGACCTCTGGTCGCGAGGGCGAGGACTTCTCGCTGATGTGGTGGTAGTGCGGGGACGGCATTCTGCGATGGTTCGATGTACTCGGGTGCAGATGCGCCGGCCCGGCAGCCGATTCTGGATGGATTTCCGCAGACTCAGGGGCGTGTTTCTCGGCGATTGCGCTCACGGCTGCTTCGACGTTCTTGTCGAATTCTTCGTCTGTCACGGTGAGCGAGGTTTTGTCGAGCCCTTCGATGAATTGCACGGCGCCCATGAGCGAGGAGATGTAGTAACCGGCTTCGCCGCCGAGTTTGTCCTGGTTCCGGAAGCGGAGGATGTATTGTACGTTGCTGACGAGGTGGTCGGGGTTGGCTTGTAGGACTGTGTATATGAGTAGGGGGACGAAGGCGTCGGCCGACTGGTCCGATTTCGAGGTTCGTAGGAAGCCGAAGATGACTTTGCAGCAATTGAGGATGCAGATAATCTTGTCGCGGGGCGCGCGGTACGTTTTGATCTTGAGCAGTTCTTGTTGTGCGAGCGCGAGGAACTTGCGGCCTTTTTCGCCAACGTCTTTGATATCGAGATGCTCCTCGCGCACCCACTTGTAGATGCGCACCTTTTGCGCAAGGACCTGGTCGCGCTCGACGTCTTCTTGGTGTTGGCCCCGTCGCCCGGGTCCGGCTGGTTCTTGGCGGCGTCGCCCTTTGCGCGGTGAGGCTGGTTCTGGAGGAGGGATGGCAGGAGAGAACGTCTGGTTGTACAGCCTGTTCATGACGAGTTTCTCCATGCCTTCTCGCGCGTTGTCGAACTCGGCGTCGGAGACGGTTCGCCAGACCTCGCATTGTGCCATCTTCTTGCTGATGAACTCGAGGAAGTCGCCGATGATCTTTACCTGCTCATGCACCATCCACTGCTTCTTGCCGAACTCAAGCAGGAACGAGCGCAGGAACTTGGCGACGGGGTCAGCGGTGCGGTGGCGGAGTTGCTCGAGGAAGCGGTGGAAGTCGAAGGGCAGGTCTGGCTCGGGCTCTGGAGCTGGCTGCGCGGGCTTGTACTGCGGTGCATGTGCGCTGGGCGACGTAGGCTCGACGAAGGATGTATTCGTCCCGACGCGATACAGCGACGACGCCCTCGGCGGAGGTGATTGGAGAGAGTGCACTGAGGCTGTGTCATCGGCCGGGGTTGGGAGTGGCTTGTCGACGGGTACGAGGCTCGATTGGCGAGGAGGGAAGGCGGGGGACTCGAGCAGCGGGCCTGCGAACTCTAGACGGGGCGACGTGATCTCCTCTGCGCCTGGGCCACCGCTGCTGTGCTCGAACTGCTCCATGATGCTCTGGATCTCCGACTGGTCGTCGTTGGCGACATCTGCACCACCGTCCAGCTTGGACGTGTAGTCTGCCGCAGCAGCATCTTCCGAGTTTCTCGCGCTCTTGTCGTGCCGTGCCAGCGGTGACGTCGAGCGACTGGGCCCATTGCTTGTGCACAGGTACTTCTCGTCTTTCGGCGGCGGGGGCGGCGGGGGCGGCGGGGGCGGCGGTGACGGCGAGCGGACAGCTGTCTTGCCGGCTGCCTTGCCGGCTGCCTTCTCTGTGGGCGTTGGTGCTCGAGCCGGGGTTGAGTGGAGGGCGATCTCTTGTGTCTTGGCCGTGAGCTGCTCGACCAGCTCCGCAGACGTTCGCTCGTCTGGCTTCGTCTCCGCCGGCGCAGTCTCTGCGCACTGTGCCGGGGCAGACGAGTCTTGCGCCTCTTGCGCCTCTTGCGCCTTCTCGACTGGCTTGGTGTCCGCAGTCGCTACGCCATCGTCTGCCAACCTCTCTCCTCGAGCCTCTGCAGCCTGCCCCGCCTTGGCGCCGTCGTCTTGCTTGGCCTTCTTCTCCTCTCCAGACTGCTCGACTTGCCCCGCTGCAGCTCCAGTGGACGCGTTCAGGCGGTCTTCCTGCCCCTCGTGTGCGTCTTCCAGCGGCTCTTCATGTGGCTGGTCCTGGCTTGCGGCGGGTTGCGGAGCTGCGTTCGGGGGAGACATAGGCCGCGTTCGGCGATGCGAGTGCGGAGAGACTGGGAGTCGCGGCTAGCAGGTCCCCATGAATCAAAGGGTAGCTCCGGTACGCTTCGGTGCGAACGGTACTCGGCCTGGGCTTTGCTGTGTGGTGTTGTGCTGCGCCCGCGCTGAGAGTTGTCCGCATGGCCAAGCAGCCAGCGGCGTCTGGCACCCGACTGCCGCGTCAAGGGTTCTGTCGTGCACGAGCGCCATCCGCCTGAGCCAGGCTGAACCTGCCTGCGCCTGCCTGCGCCTGCCTGAGCCTGCCTGCGCCACAACACCACAGAATCATCGCCAACTCGCTCAGCGTCCTCCATGTGCGGCATCTTCTTCTCCCTCAGTCCCCATGGCTACATAGCTCCAAATGAAAATACTGCAAAACTCCTGCGCAACCGAGGGCCTGACCATACGGGGCTGCATCAGTCAGTCCTTTCACACCGGGCAGATGGCAGCCAGCTGCATGCGACCTTCTTGTCGACTGTGCTGTCGTTGCGAGGCACTGCAATCGTTTCGCAGCCACTGATTGACGAGAGCACACAATCTGCGCTCTGCTGGAACGGGGAGGCTTGGTCCATCCATGGTGATGCTGTAGCAGGCAACGACTCCAAGGTTGTTTTCGACCTCCTGTTGAAGGCGTGCGCCACAAGGTCGTCGCGTGGTTGCAAGTCTGCAGTGATCGAACTGCTGTCTGGCATACAAGGCCCGTATGCAGTCGTGTTCTACGACGCCGTGAACAATCACATCTACTATGGCAGGGACTGTCTGGGTCGACGGTCTTTGCTGAGAAAGTCCACCCCAGACGGTTCTCTTGTGCTGTCCAGTGTAGGCGACATGGTCATAGGTGAGGCATGGGCTGAGGTAGAAGCCGATGGGATCTATGTTGCCGATCTCAATGATGTCGAAAACCCTCTCCCCGTTGCACACATTCCTCACGCTCGGTTGGGTGAAACAGCAAGCTCTGCACTTTCTCTTGTAGGTAGGTGCTGCACATCGAGATGCTTGCTAATGTCGCCAGACCCTGCCATTTCCACCCATGAACCGCGGAACCCCTCACGGCCTTGGCCCAGATCACCAAAAGACGCTTGAGTTGGGAGCGTCGTTGCGTCGGTCTTTAGCCCTCCGCATACAGCATGTTCGGGAAGCCTTCGGCCCACCGCCAACCAGCACACACGACGACGCAGCAAGGGTAGCAATCCTCTTTTCTGGTGGCCTCGACTGCACGATCCTCGCAAGGCTTTGCCACGATCTCCTCTCTCTCAACGAAAGCATTGATCTGCTCAACGTCGCCTTTGAGAACCCACGCATACATGGCAAGCTAGAGCCCGGCACCAGCCCCTACGAGCTCTGCCCGGACCGCATCACAGGGCGATCGTCACACGGAGAACTCCAGCAGGTATGTCCAGGGCGCCGCTGGAGGTTCGTCCAAGTCAACGTGCCCTACACAGCAACGGTAGCACATCGCGCAACAGTAATGGCGCTCATGTATCCTCACAACACCGAGATGGACCTCTCCATATCGTATGCGCTGTATTTCGCATCGCGCGGCGTCGGCGTCACTACTTCCTCTTCTTCTTCTTCCTCTTCTTCTTCTTCTTCCTCTTCTTCTTCTTCTTCTCCCGGTCGCGCGACAGAGCCATACACGACACCCGCATGCGTGCTCCTCTCCGGCCTCGGGGCTGACGAGCTATTCGGCGGCTACCAGCGCCACGCCACCGCCTTCGCCCGGCACAGCTACCCAGGCCTGATCGAGGAGCTCGAACTTGACTTCGACCGGCTCGGCAAGCGCAATCTCGGACGCGACGACCGCGTCATCAGCAACTCGGGCAAGGAAGTCCGGTTTCCGTATCTCGATGAGGAGTTTATTGCGATGGCGCTGAGGCTGCCGGTGGAGGAGAAGTGTGATTTTGGGTGTCCGCAGCAGAGGCCTGAGGGCAGTGAGGATGTGGTGCTTGAGCCGGCGAAGTATGTGCTCAGGAGCCTTGCGTATGAGCTGGGTATGAAGCGTGTTGCGCTGGAGAAAAAGAGGGCGATTCAATTCGGCGCGAGGACGGCGAAGATGGAGACGGGGAAGACGAAGGGGACACATATTTTGATATGAGTAAGTACCAATTCTCTTCTCTTGGTGTGGGGTGGCAGTGATTATAAAAGGCCAAATGGGAGAGACACCAGGGCTCCCTCGGACAGCGTCGCTTGAAAGTGGCATGTCTATGGCTCGAGGTGTCGGTGAGTTTGAAACTTGTAAAAGGCAAGTCTGAGTCTTGCATCTCTTCATCGTAGCACACAGCACTAAAAGGCTTTGTTACTGACGCATTTCTAGAAGACATTCCTTGGCTTACCCGGGAGGACGCTGCAACGGCACAAAGGCACCTGCCCTGAACGAGGCATGCCGACATGGGGAGTTGGGAAACCTCCCCTCAAGGCCCTGAGTCCCTCACAATTCATTTTGGGTCTTCCTCTGCTCCTCCAAATCGCTACATCTCCCATCATTGGAGACCTCTGCTTTGACGGTCAATGATGTTTCCCCTCTGGCTCCTTGCGCCTACACCTGTACCCATGGTTCGCGATACTGTAGCCTCATACTTCTTTCTTGGATCAAGAGAGCAGGAAGATGCGATGTCCACCGTCATATTCTCACCCCCCACGTCTACCTTGGCTGGAAACGCTCATCACAACAATCTCATCCTTGCTGCCGTCCCACTAGTACATGTCAATCAGACAGCAGAGGACAAAGTGGCATCCGGTACCTCCGTCACATATAGACCCAAGTACAAGGCCCATCGGACCAGAAATCGTATCCTGAATATCGCCGAAATGATGCCCTCGAGCAAACTCCCTCCTTCCCAATGCCCGCTGGCACGGCTCAGACAGTATCATATCTCATTTGCACCATCAGTGAGTCCTGCAAGACCGAGTGCTCTCTACCTCTGTCGATTGCATGTTCGCCCATCGTTGGGCTTGCAGCTGTAGTCAGCCGCCAGCTGTTGTCATCTTCCAGGTGTCGCCGGCGTGCAGTTGTCGGAGACTTGCAGCGGTCCGGAACGAAGCATAGCAGGAGCCATGTGCAAAGACACAGCGCCCACATGAACCACGTCGACTACCGCCGCGCACCTCCACCAAACCTGCACAGCTATCCCTTCAATCCTCTCCCACTTCCTCTCTGCGCTCCCTCTCCTCGCTGCGCTCCCTCTCCTCGCCCCGCACTACCAACCGCACAGTCTCCCTCCTCTCACCCTCAACTCCTGCCTATCCTCAGTTACCGCTTCCTTCACTCATACGATCCGCCGCGTCTAGTAGCTGCTGACAAGTCATCTCTTCCTTCAGCGGACTTCTCGAGCAGCGTTAGTGGTGCGGCGACATGGAGGATGCGGCGGCGGATGAGTAGAGTGCTGAGGCGTGGTCGGGATCTGGTTGTGGAGACATGATGGTATGATGGTTGGGAGCGCATGGGTTGCGGCGTGCTGGGGAGTTATGGAGTTGGAATGGTTGGTGTTGCGTGTTTGGTTTGCCGCACATTTGGCGAATAAAGCAGGTAGCTCTTAGACATTCTCTTAGACATTCTCTGTGATTCAGGCATGTTCTGGTCGCAAAACACCGGAGCCGCGATCGCGAACAAAGCGGGAAAGTGGAAGCTGATCTCACAGCATGTTTCCATTGCTCACCAAGATATGTAGTAAGAGGGCGAATAAACCAATCCAATGCTTATACCTCTTTCACAAAGCCAACCTCAATGACCTTATCGATCGGCACACTCAAGCTCTGCACCTTGGCTCTGGTGTTATCTCTTAGCACGATGAAAGCCTTGAGCAGCAGCGACCGCCCGATATTCGTGCCCTCTTTAACGCGCATCTGTTCTTTGCCCATGATGTACAGGACTTCGTCCTTGAACGCTCGGTCTAATGCATCCAGCCGCGCAGCGGTGCTGTTGGTGGTGATGGAAGTGGAAGATATCTGACGAGATCGTTTTTGTGCTCGTTCCACGGATAGTGAGGATTGATCTTCTCTTTCAGAGACATCGGTTTGTGTGGCAGAGGCGTCGCTGAAGGTGCTCGAGTTCTTCAAGATGCCGGAACTTCTTCGCCGCTTAGCAGCTGATGCTGTGGCGCTTTCGCGCTTTTTGTCTGCTGCTCGAGTGACGATATGGTTCCAAACTTTCTCATATATCAAAGCGGTAAGGTCTGGGGTAATAACTTCGTCTTTGTATCCGTGGTTTACTACCAGACGATAGCAATTTGGTATTGCAAGACGAGAGACGTGGTATCGCTCTTCCAAAGGGACTGTGGGTTTCTCCTGTGGCCGCAGATGGAAAAATACCATGACTTCCGGTGCAGTGACAAGCTTACGAATGAACTGACTGAAGACAATGGGCGTAGTATCGCCATCTTTATCGAAGAAGATGCCGAGTCCACCCATGGAGCTGAGCTGTCTGCCTCCGAAGAGCTCAGTAAGTTCCAGCTTTCCATTGTCGTTTGTCTTGACGAAGTGTGTGGTGGGGAAACGATCCTCGGCTTCGGACTTCCATTGTTGCTCTTTTCCAAAGCGCCAGAGGATAAAGATACATGCCAAGAGACACGAAAGCAGGATTGTAAACCAGCCACCATCTGGAACCTTGACAAGGGCTGAGCTGAGATATGTGCCGTCGATGCTAGCAATGGCTACCAGCGGAAGAAATATGTAGTAGGGTTTGATGCGCCATACTAAGATGGCGATCAGAGTAACCAAAATGGTATCGAAGAAGGTCACAAACATGACACAGACACCGTAGGCGTCTCCAAGTGATGCTGTGTTATTATAGATCGCTGCGACGAGCACCGTGCCTATCATCAGCAGCCAGTTCACAACAGGAACGTAGAAGTTGCCATAATAGGTCTTGGAGGTGTGCTTGACCTGGATCTGAGGGAAGTAAGATAACTTCATGAGTTGAGCAAGAAGCTAGAGAAGTTTAGCAAATGAAACGCGTTCGAGTAGTATGAACTTACATGGAAAGTGGCTGTTATGATACATTGTGAAGCTACCATAGCTGCGCAGACGGCAATGATGAATGAAGGTATTAGCCAGCCGGGCGGTGCGCAGTTGTAGAACGGATCCGCAAACGCTTCAGGACGCTCGGCGATGAACGCCGCTTGGCCGATGTATGTCAGGAGCAGGCTTGGGTACACGAATCCAATCCAGCTGACTTGGATAGCTTGACGACTGAACGCGCCAATACCGGCGAACAGCACCTCAACACCAGTAAAGCATAAAAGAATGCCTCCAAGGCTGCGCCATCCGGCGTACTTGTTGCGTACGAGATATTTGAAGGCATGATAAGGGTTGAAAGCCTGCAGCATGCCGTGATCATGTCTGAGATTGTTAGTAGGGATTAGACCGACACTATCATGTCTAGACGTACCTGGCTAGATTGTACATCCCAAAAGCGGAGTTCAGCGCCAGCCAAACGATAACGATTGGGGAGAACGCCTTCGAAAAGCGATTGATGCCGAACGGTTGAGCTAGGAACAGCAGGACCAAGATGGTACAGGTCACACCAATGATCGTGGACTTGGATATATCACTGTTGATCTCGTTCAAACCTTGCACCGCACCAAGCACTGATTGTGCTGGAGTCAACACTCCATCAGCAATGACCATAGACACAGCGAAGACTCCTATGGCTTGCAGAAGGTAGCGGAAAAATGTGGTTTTCTCGATCGTCGAGCGAACATGCTTTTGTGATCGACTATACACCAGAACTCATTAGCGACCATCCGTTTATGTGATAGTGACAGCGCACCTGAATAACACTCTTGATTTGCGTGACCTTGTCGCATCACGAGGATCGCTGTTCGAGATGTTTGCCTGCTCAAGTAAGCATTTGATCAAGACAGTCCGTGTTGTAGTTACATTCCACTTACGTATCGAGACAGCAACGAGTATGTGCTAAAAGTACCACCCTCGCCGTCATTGTCGGCTCGCAGTATGATAAGAACATACTTGAGAGTGACTATGAGTGTAAGGGACCATATAATTAAAGAGAGTGCCCCACAGATATCAGCACGATCAGGCGGTGAATAGAACGTCGAAGAAAAGACATAAAGAGGTGAGGTCCCGATATCTCCGTAGATGACGCCTACAGACTCATAAGCCAGCATAAGCAATTCGCTCACGCTGAAGGCCTATAGAGAGTCAGCAACAGACTGTTAGTATATCGATCAAGGGAACACACCTGTCGGCCCTTGTAACCACCCTCGTCTCGGAGCCCTGCATCCTCATCTTCTGCAGTCTCGAGCTCGAGAGACTTCTCGATGTCAATCGATGTTCTTCGTATACCACGTGACCTGGAGCGCTTTCGTAACGCTGCGCCTTCTCCAGCATCGATAGATGGCTTCGACTTTGAGGGCCGAGATGACGTGTCTGAGGTTTCATTCGCAGCGGTCATCGCCACAGGCTGTGATATAGCTTGCGCCCTGGGGCAGGGGCTGCGAACAGCGTTGAGTCTGACGCCGTGTAGATGGTGAGCGGCCCGTGGTCAATAAACGAAGTTCCACGCAGTCACACGGGCAGGGAGCAGAGATCACCTTGTGGTTGGTCCTTCGAGAGCCGGGTTATCGGTCGACCCATCTTTCCACGTGCTGTGTAGAAGGGTTGGACGTCTCTTCACAGGAGGGGGTGGCTTAGAGGGGCGACAGCTCCATCCGGTATGGTCTCGGGTGTTTAGCGCCTTGAATGGACGCCATCGCCATCTTTCTGCAGTGGTGTGCGGCGAAAGCACGGATACCCGGGAGTTAACGCAATTGTTTAACTGGTGTGCTTATCATCGGTTGCTGGACGATGCATAATGAGGTTCAAGGCTGTCAATGAATGGTGCACAACGTGGTGAACGGGTGCCGATGATAGGCGCGTCAATGCAGCGGGTGGTCACAGCTCTGCATACAGGTATTGCGACATCTTCAGTTCACAAAGACCACAGGCTGTTGTTCAGAATCTAGAGGTATGCGGCGGTGAGCGCGGAGTGCGGGTGGATCGTGAAGTTGAATGCAGGGTTAACGTTTGGTGCGGGAGGTGTGGGGTTTTGCAGCGCTAGTGCGCCGGTCAAGGAAACACCACCGAGTCTTAGAAAGTCCGACATGAATCGAGGGCCAAGCTATCACACAGTGCCATCTTCAGTTGCGGACGCTCAGCTATGCTGTTCCTTACTCAATGGTCCTTCGGCATCAAAGTCATGCTTCATAGTAAAGCTTGAAAAGCGATTGCGATGTCTACATACCTCAGAAATACCGAACTTCGTAAGTATTCCGCAGGTCTTCAGGTCGCTCGCAAGGAGGCAGACGCGATGTATGCAGTCACGTTCAATCGAACCGCAGACTAAAAACCCACATTTCGGACAAGACCATGTGATGTGAGGATTGCGTTTTCAGTATTGCGGTGCAGGATCCATATTGAAAAGGCAGCCAGGAGGTCGTCAGACTACTGGCACAACGGCGGTAGATAGACTTTCTGGGGATATTCGATGAAGGTGATATTTCAAGTATTAGATTCATTGCAATATCATAGTACGTGAATGGGGTATTTGTCCAGAATATTCAGACCAACGCCACGCTGAAAACAATTTACTCATTAGCCCTGATGCCACCATAATTCCATATCGAACCCTTGCCGAGAGGCAGTGTACACTATGCTGCTCAGATTCGATGCTTAGACACCAGCCATGTCTGGTGGGGGAGCAGTGTTGCCGCGAGACGAGTTGCGGATGTGGAGAGCGGAGAGCACAGTAGTAGCGAGGAAGGTCAACCTACGATACGTTAGCAAATTGTCTACTGGAGCATTGGATACACAATACTAACCAGAGGAACGCTCCAAACACAATAGCAGCAATACCGCAGTTGTGGAAGGTGCCGTGACCGGCCCAGCCCCAGTAGATATCACGCCAGAGCACAGCCACAGCAATGAATGCTGCGAACCAGAAGAGCATGGTCAAGAATTCAACACCCGCGATGGCGAACTTGTGGGCAGCGCGAGGGAAGCGTGTTGGTGCGAGCGTCAGGTATGCGACTGCGAGGAGAGTCCATACTGAGGTGAAGAGCATGAAGTTGAGGCTGTGAGGAGACCAGCTAGCCCAGGGGTTTGTGTATTGGTCGACAACTAACAGCACTTTAGTATTTGATAGAATACACAGAAGTTTCAATACGTACGGTAAGCTGTGAGACCTAGTACGATAATAGAGAAGAGGACCTGGACACCGCGAATGCCCAAGACGATAGCTGGAGCGACCATTTTGATGTTGTTGTTACTGGATCCGCTTGGGGAAGGTTCTTGGTGATATTTATGGAGGATTTGCTGCTTTTTGACAGGTGTTTGCTGTCAAAAGAGGCTGGGATGAATGTGAAGCTTGCCGCCCATCACGCGCCCTTATTATACGTGTGATGCTCGAGAGCAATGATGAAAGCCACGACAATGACGTCGGCAGAGTGATCTGCAAGAAAACAAGAAGTGGCAGGGAGGTCATGTGCCACTTTGATTGGCCAGACACAGCACGCTATGCTGAAAACACGCCGTTAGTGCGACACGTCAAAGATCTGCCTTGTCACAACTCTTTGCTTCGTGTGCTTTGACGGTGAACGTCACGGTCTGAATCTCTTGCCTTGTGCTTGTCCTTTTCAACGGAAACCGGAGAGTTCTCCTGCCCGACTGCCTCGACGCTCGTTCCCTTGTGTCGTGAATTTTGGCAATACGGTGTTGTGGCGGTGCGCTGACACGTTTTCTCACTGCCTAAATCCCGACGCGGCTCCAAAGAAATGTCGGCAAGAACGGCAGACAGCGCCAGCCTCCTTGCTTCATTCCTCGATGATATCAACATTAGCACCCGCCTCGTCTTGCCTTCAACTCTGTCAGAAATTCGGCAAACTTACGCTTTGTGCGACCGACACTCGTTCTGCAGTTCTGAAATAGCCAGCTTCAACATACTCGCAGATAGTGCCTTCAAAAAGTCCACTGAAAGCCTTCAGCACGTGTCTGGCCTCCTTCCTGACTTTCCATAACCCACGGTAGTCCTTTTCCAATTGATTGGTTGACAGAGCCTGCCAACTAACGTTGGGTACCTCCCATCATTACGAGGATCATCGGCTTGCGTCCGGCTTTGTTCTACTACTCAAGAGCAGTGGCTTGGCCTCCCTCCTACTGCCTGTCTAGCAGTCTCTTACCTCATGTCCTTGTGTCTTCAAGGTATCCGCAGGACCGTCGCAGGCAAAATGTTTCAAGATCGAAGGTGAGATGTCGTGGGGTCGATCGTGTTTGTATAACGTAAGATTGCGCGATCTCTCCATAATCGGCATGTCCTTTTTGTCGACAAGGTAAGCCGAATGCATTAGCAATCATCCACCTACTGGACTATATGTCTTTCGGTGTTTCCTCTTCTTTCTAGTCGAGTCTGTTTCTTATTTTTCGTCGCTGCTCTTCACTCCTGTCGTTTTTGGGATTCTCCATTTGTTCCCTTCGGGGTCGGTACCTGCAATCTGTTGCTTCGAGCGATGGCCTTGAGTATCTAGTGAGTATAGCAATTCTCTCAGTCAGCCTGCATAATTTGAATTGCCCCTAGAGAGGGGCACCCTCGATGGCATCCCTTGTATCTCGACACACGGTTCACATCGCAATTAATACCTCCTACCTGCGCCGTATACCGGACATGACTGAGACAGCACGTGCATAGATCTTATTGTGGTGGCTTATGGGCCTCACCCAACACCAGCAGGCTTCCAGAAGTTTAATAGGTAAGATTGGCTTGGTGCATGTTGTATGCTACCAGTAACCACGCAACTGCCGTGTTTGCATGGTGCAACGGGAGCGAACGATTGTGGCCCATGGTCACCAGATGTCAGCGGGTTTGGCGAGGTCATCATCTTTAGCCAAGCCGGCTTAACCCCAACGCTACTGCCCCCGCATTCACGTTTCCACACTTTCCAACACCCGCGGAGTCTAACGGCCCGTTCATCCTGTCCACTTCATCAGTTCCAGGACGAATTCGATTGGCAAGAGTCAGCACTCAAAGGTGCCCTCAACTGCCATGGCTGTAAGCGCTATCCTTGTGAAGTATAATCGCTGTACGATGAGGAAGCGAGTATGCCATCTTGAACAGGCCTCTGCAACCCGAGAGGAACAGGAATATTTATTACAGATGACGACTTAAAGCTTCCATGTACCGGATTTTCGTTACCGGAATCCGGAGTCTTTCCATGGATCATCGTCTGTAGACGCACCAGAGCCGCAACACCATGCCACATCGCCACGTGCGGCTATCGCATCTGCCCAAGATCACCATCCCCATGCTCGGCAGACGAAGAGTGCTGTCCGCAAATAGCCTTGGTGTGCTTACCTGCATTTGAATCCGTCTTGGGCTGCCAACCTCACTTTTCGGGTCACAACCACAAACTGCAATATGCGACATCGCATGGTCTATATGAACCAAGGCGGGATAGATTAGGCTCAAGTAATACCTATTTCAGGCTTCTCGGGCACTTTTCGACGATCGTCGGTATGTGATTAGCGCGGCGATTGGAGGATTCGAGGACCAATTTACCCGGTACCGATGATCAACCTGAAATGCCCAGACGCTTAACCCATGCGAGGTGTTCTTTCGGTATTGCGGGCACATT
Organism: Macroventuria anomochaeta; assembly: GCF_010093625.1. NCBI lineage: Eukaryota > Fungi > Ascomycota > Dothideomycetes > Pleosporales > Didymellaceae > Macroventuria > Macroventuria anomochaeta. The sequence continues at coordinate 490,625 of NW_022985379.1, forward strand.
CTCCGTCTCTGCCCACACAGACGTCGAGTAACCTGGGGAAGAGCCGAATATGGGGATTGGTACCCTTGGCGGGGTTTGGTTCTATAAGGTCAGGTCCATGTCGTTGTTGCAGATGTCCGCCAGCGCTGCCCAGCCCTTGCTCTCTCGACAACATGGCTATCATCAAGGCTCGAGATGGTACCTCCGATCCGATCATCACGCGCATGGTCGCGGAAGATAAGGTACATTGACTACGTCTAGTTGTCGCTGCTTGTGCTAATGAAGGCCAAGGTGCCATGGTACAAGAAACCTAACCTCCGCCTGATGTACATCTGGCTCTTCCTGTGTTGCATGGGTGTAGAGATGACATCCGGTTTCGACTCGCAGTTGATCGGCACACTGCAATTCTCACAGCCGTTCAACAAATGTAGAGTGCCCCAACATTGAGGCTTAGCGCGTGTGGCTGACTCCTGCAGACTTCGGTGATGGCTACCAGACCCTCAACAGCAAGAAGAAATTGCAGTGGGACATCCGACCAGGCATTCTTGGCTTCATCTCGTCGTGCTACCAGCTTGGATCCATTCTCGCAGTGCCTATTGCCCCATGGATCAATCAAAAATACGGAAGACGTTGGTCCATCATGGTGGGCTCTTCCATTATGGTTTGTGGAGCGTTACTGCAAGGTTTCGCTCAGCATGGTAAGCATATAGCATCACTCCTCAACGTATACTGGCACACGTACTGACTGCGGATACAGTTGGCATGTACGTCATCGCTCGTATGCTTCTCGGCGTTGGCATCCTCTTCGCCATCATCTCAGGATCCGCTCTCATCGGAGAACTCGGTTATCCTAAGGAGCGCGCAACCCTTACCTCGCTCTTCAACGCATCGTATTTCATCGGAGCGATCCTAGCTGCAGCCATCGCAACTCGAACCACCGGCATCAAGGGAGACTGGAGCTGGCGCCTTCCGTCTCTGCTGCAAATCGTACCCTCGCTACTCCAAATCTGCACCGTCTTCCTCCTCCCTGAGAGCCCCCGTTGGCTGATCAGCAAAGACCGCGACGATGAAGCCTTTGCCATCCTCACCAAATATCACGCCGAAGGCGATACCGACTCGCTCCTCGTGAAAGCAGAAATGGCACAAATCCGCTCGACCATCAAGATTGAGATGGAGCACTCCAATCAGTCATGGCTCGACCTCTTCAAAACCGCCGGTATGCGCCGCCGCGCCCTCATCGCCGGTTTCCTCGGCCTCTTCACGCAGATGAGCGGTAACACACTCCTCTCATACTACCAAAACCTGCTTTTCGAGCTCATCGGCTACACAACGGACTACGCAAAGACACGCATCAACATCGCCAACCAGTGCTGGAGTCTTTTGAACGCCGTGATCATCGCGGTGATCGTGACACGCTTCCGGCGCCGCTGGATGTTTATGCTGTCCGCAGGATCCATGATGCTAGTCTTCATGAGCATGACCATCTGTTTCCAGCGCCTCGGGCACGCAAAGGACCATGGATATTCCAACAAGTCGGCGCAATACGCTGCGCTGTTCTTCTACTTCGCGTACTCGCCGTGCTACAACATCGGCAACAACTCGCTCACGTACACGTACCTTGTTGAGCTGTTCCCGTACGCGCAGCGCTCTATGGGTATTGGGTTTGAGCAGATTTTCGGCAAGTTGGGTGGCTTCTTCAGCATCAATGTTAATCCGATTGCGATGAAGGCGCTGAGTTGGAAGTACTTCGCTATTTACTGCGGATGGATTACTTTTGAGTTCTTGTTCGTGTACTTTATGTACCCGGAGACGTACAATCGTACGTTGGAGGAGCTCACGTTCTGTAAGTCATGGCGAGAAGATTTGCCAGATGGATATTTGCTAATGAGACGACAGTGTTCGAAGACAAGGCGCTTGCGGATGAAGCGGTCAAGGCTGTGGAGAAGCAGGTCAATACTGCGCATATCGATGGTGAGGAGCATGGTGATAAGACGCATGTCACGGCTGTCGAGCGTGCTCTCTAAGTACATAGAGTTACACCTTGCGTATCATCGTGCTAAGCATGCTACGCTAGTGGCATCGTTGTTGACAAAATTGCAGAGGTAGATCCACGCTACCAAGTATATCGGAGGCTACCTCGCAGACTTGTACCGTCAGGTGGTGTACTTACTGTCCCCCAGACCCTTTCCAGCCGCTTGAATCGCCCTTATTGGAGCACTGGAGGCGCCAACACTGCTGCTGCAATTTGTCAGGGGTTTTACCGTAGGTGTTGTAAGCATCAAGTGAGCTTGAGGTGCTGTGGCAGTACTAAGTTTAGCTGCCGCTGCCAATCTCCAAGGTGTCGCAGGCTGTGCGGAAGACCCAACCGCTGGGGCAGGGAGGCAACCAACAGATGCACCTCCCGTTGCAGGTGTCGTATCAAAGTTGTCGTGGCAGCTCTTCGCAAGCTTCCCTGGAGTGTGTCGATGGAGCCGGCATCGTAGCCGCAGCAGCAGTCATGCCCGGCATAATGGATGCCGTTCCCACATTCGTCGCTGGCAGAACGGTAGTAGCCGCAGCCAGCGTCCCGGATGTTGCGTTTGAACTACCAACATCGCTGTGCTGGGTTGCCGTCGAGCCAGAGCCGGGAGTTGAAATCGCCGGTTCTGACGTGGATGCCGCATCAGAGCCGACGTTGCTGTTGTGACAGCTCTTCAACAAGTCCGCAGGAGCTGTGGCAGCTGATGAAGTATTTGTTGCAGCCACCGCAGCGGTTGTGGAAAGTGTTGCAGGATTCGTTGGTCCAGCTGCCGTCGATGAAATAGTAGTAGGTGTTGCGGTATCGGTTGGTCCGTACAGTGTCTGACTATACCCCTGACCACTACCCTGGACTAGTGTGTTACAGGTCAGGTATGTAGTCGTCTCTCCTAGCTAGATAGCAATCCAGCGCAGTACTCCATCGACCCAATAGTCCTACGTTATCGTTTACCGTAACTATCAGTATTCTACAGCAGTCCACACCGCTACAGTACACATTAAGACATTTGCACTGTTCGTAAAATCATACCTTGCTGCACTTTCTCGTCCTGGAAGCTTTGCTACCTCGCCTGTAGTGACTCCATCGTCTTCTCGGTCTCGCGTGCTACTTCCTCAATGCCGCCGACTTGGCTGTAACGTCTTTGATCTGCTAGCGCAAAACGGTGTTTTCCTATTCTTTGCTCCAAGGTCCTTTTAGTACCCTTCAGCATTTCTGTAAGTACTGTCGAAATGTTCTTGAGGTACATATATTGCTTATTGCTCGAATAGAGCTGTTGGTGCAACTCAATGTTCTCTTCATTCGCAGCTTTGAGGTGTTTTTCAGTGTTGTCTACGGCGGTGTTAAGCTGCGCCTTCAGCTGCATATATTGCTTTTTGCTCGAGAGGTGCTGTTGTTGGGATTGTTGGAGTTGAGTGTCAAGCCGCTCGAATTGCATGTATTGCTTGACCTTCGAGCGGACGTCTGCAGTACCTTGCCCCAAAAGACAATGAGGAGAGGAACGATTTCGGCAAGATTGCTGTTCTCGGCTGTGAGGTTCATGATAGTGATGTGATCTTGGGGCGGTTTTGTGCATGTGAGGTGCAACGCGACTCTTTGCCCACTTCAGCTTGCGCCTGAGAAACTTCGTGCTTCTTATGCTTAGAAGTTTTCTCCATTCACCACCTCGGTACGTTACGTGTGCATTGTGTGCCAAAGTCGCTCTCACCAGGTCAAGTAGACCCAGTAAATGAACGAGCAAGAACCGACTGGTAACTTCATACGAGTCGGCTACCATATTGTGAGCACCCCGGTCAATGCGATCGAAAGTCTCGTCTATATGATCGATCATTGGAAGAATGATGCAGCAGACGATGAAGACCCCAAGTGGCACTGCACTGAGCAGCCGCAGATTCATCCCAAGCAGACTCAGAAGGTCAAAGAATATGCCGTGAAGGATGCCGGAAATAATGTCGAATGACACAAGGGAGAGTAGGGTGAGGAAGGACCCAGACCTTGGGAGCAGGAATAAGAGAATGAGGAGCGGCGTCAGCCACACAGCCCTCCGGACTGACTGCAGCAACTCCATGTTGACGGGAGCTTTAGGATGAGGTGGCGAATTTTAGCCTCCAAAAGTCTTGTGGTCGGTAAGCGCGCGCCATTGTGTGTTGTGTTGGCGTATACAAGCGGCGGGAGAGTGCTGTGGTTGAGGGCGGAGAGTGGTGTTGAGAACGTCAAAATTCCTGAAGGCAGTTCGCGGTACGCAATGCAAAGTGAGAGGCAAGTCGCGTTGGGGGTCAAGTCATAGTGGTGCTGGCGAAAGTGAAAGTGAAGGGACGAAAGGAGCGACATGACAAACGGTGCCAGCAAGCTCCGCCACAAGACACCGGCGACCCAACGCCGAATGTACAAAACTGTATAGCTTGGCTTGAATGTATGGAGTCTCCAAGCCAATTTCATAGATCAGACAGCATTGAGTTGTACGGTGAGGCTATTCTGGCTGATTGAGATACCTGTCTTCACAGATTCGACGATGTACGTCGGCAGCAAAATGTCTTAGAAGTGAGCATATACTTCTCAATAGTAAACTATGGAGACTATGATGCCGTGAATGGGAAACGAGTGTGGCTCAAGGTTGCCTATCTAGTTCTTCACATGCACTGTGTCCGCTAGTCGTGTGCGCTGTCCCTCCTCAAGCACCTGCCCTTGAATAAGGTCTCCAGACCAGGAACATTCAGCCGTTCAATATCCCACTCGCACGCCTGACTCTCCAAATGCAGCACCAAAGAGCTGAGATGGCCGAATGTTTTCTTACAATTCTCGTTGCGGCAGATGAAAGGCATGAGAATGCCGCTGTGCATCCACTCGTGCACTTCACTGACGTTTATGCGCCCAGTGCGAATCTGCGCATGGATGTCCAGATCCATGAAAAGTGGCGAATACCACCATTCACCTAGTTCCTGGAGCAGAAGTGAAGGATCGTGAAACTTGGGGCATGCACCTGACTCGAGATGGTTGATGAGGCTCGAGAACGTGCGCATAGGCAGGCTGCAGCCCCAGCACGGAATCGCAGCGACTGCATGCTTCGTCATGTGCTGTTCCCCTCGTTAGCATGTATATTAGGATGCAACAACAATATCAGCGACACTCACAATGCGGAAATTGCCCTCATGTGGGGTATAAAAACCACATTGATCACAAGCAAAGCATTGCTGCAAGTGACGAGCAAGCCCACCTTGACCTGCGCACGGCTCTTCGCATTGAGGGCATGCGACTGGCAGGTTGCAGTCTTCCTGGTGCTGGAACAGCTTGGTCTGACTTGGAAAGATACGCCTGCAGCCGTCACACCTGAAGTGATCATGTTCGTAGTGTGCTTCTAGAGCAGCAACATCTGGTCCATCGAAGTCGCATCCAACCTGTAGGCAGTGCTTGTGAGCTGCGATGTGGGATTAGCATTTCGAAGGTCTGCATGCTTGACCCCGTAACCACTCACCTATAGTCGTCCTCCAATGCTTGTCGCGCTCATTCTGAGAGCTGAAGGGTCGATGGCAGGTCATGCACCAGGTGTGCTTCTTTGCTGTCTTCAAGTGTCTGTCCAGATCCGCCTGACTGTGAAAGCCAAGCAGACATGTCAGACATACGAATCGATGATCGACCTGGTAGTTGTTTTCAAAATGATTCTTCAGACCCCACTCGTCTTTGAAGGCGCTGAGGCATAGGTTGCAGAAGGTCTCATGACCCCTAGTGTTATCGACATGATTCTTGAGACCATTGCGGTCCTTGAACACGCGAACGCAAAGGTTGCAGTAGTGCTTGTGATCTAGCGTCTGCTTCACGTGGCTCTGAAGTGCAGTCTTGTTAGGAAATTTGATGTTGCAGGCGCCGCACCAATTCTCGTGTGGATCGTAGGGCTTGTCACTCGTCGTCGTGACATTCGAGATGGCGCGCGTGCGTGCTTGTGTGCTTGAAGTCCGGCAATGGAGTGGCCTTTGAGCATCTTTGATGACAAGGGTCCGAGGTGGTGCGGCGGCTGCTGGCACTGGAGGGGCACCACGCTTCTTGACGTTTTGCCATGGCAGAGGATTGTCTGCGACCTGGTTGAGGAATGGGTTTTTAAACGGATCTTCGACTGGAGGAGGCGCTGGACGATTCTCATTCCCTTCGCAAAAGACAGCGTATCGATTGACCTCTTTGGGCGCCATACCTGCAGCTGTAGCTCGGTGCGCCAGCGCTGGGTGGAATATGGAGAGAACGAAGACGAGAAAGCGAGCGGGCGGCGTCAATGGCGAGGCTGGATGGTTAGCTTCTTGTTCATTTACCTTCCCAGGTCTTTGGTGTGGTTGACCAATGAGAGGCTTGCTCCAGGCAGCAAAGCTTGGTGACACCAAACGGGCGCAGACATCTACGGTACTACCAAAGTGACGGTGAAGGCAAATATGGCGTGACGCGTCGATTCCGCGCGGTGAAGCATGTGATAAGTCGCATTTCAAGCGCGTGCGCACGTGCTCCGTCGTGACATGGGCCCGAGGAAGGTGCGGTGGTGAAGCCGCCGCAGGGTCAACAAACAGAGACTCAGTCCAGTCTAGCGCAACTTGCTCAACCTTGGAATGGAACTCGAAGGCGCCCTAATTGTCGTGAATGTTAGCGCATCTCGTTCTCAAACATATGGGTAGCGATGCGGGCAAAGACGGTCTTGGCCGTGAAGTGTGACTTTTATCTATTCCTTTCTACTTAGCTATTGGAACCTAGATTCCTAATGCCTTCGCGAGGGCCTCCCCAACAGCTGTCGCACTCGCTGGGTTTTGTCCAGTGATCAGGCGTCCAGAGATAGCGACCTTCTCGCCCCACGGCTCGGCGGCTTTGACGAATTTGCCGCCCGAGGCCTTCTGCAGCGCATCCTCAGGAAGGAAAGGCACGGCGTCTGTCAAGCCAGCCTGTTCCTCCTCGACATTTGTGAAAGCTGTGACCTCCTTGCCAGCAACCAAGAGGCTGCCGTCTGAGAGCTTGGCGTCATAAAACACTGCAGGTGCGTGGCAGACTGCTGAGACAATCTTATCCGCCTCCCAGAACTCGCGGATGAGCTGCTGAGATGTGGGGTTGTCGACAAGGTCGAACATGGGGCCATGACCACCGACGTAAAAGATTGCATCGAAGTCCTTGGCCCTTCCAACGAACTGGTCCAGCTTCTGTGTGTTCTTCCAGACCGATTCGTTGTTCTTCAAGAAGTTGACAGAGACATCATCCTTGGCAGCCTCAACTGATGATGGGTCGAGAGGCGACTCACCACCTTTTGGCGATGCGACTGTGATTTCGGCCTTGTTGTGAAGAATATGGTAGGGGTGGGCCAGCTCTGGCAAGTACCATCCGGTGGGCTTGTCGACGTTGCCCAGCTTGTTGTGGGAGGTAAGGACGAAGAGGATCTTGGGTGCCATAGTTGTTGATGTTTGATATAATGGAGTGTTGGGTATACGTGAGCTTTGGGGAGAGGAGAGGAAACCAGTTGACAGATTTATTATGCCTTCTGAGAGTACCCGAAAGAATGATGTTCAGAAAATGACATCACGACGGGGCGGAGCGGGGATGCAGCCCTAAACGGCTTCGTGGTGTGCGCGGGTAACTGCAACCGAGGCATCGCAGGACAAACTTCAGCCGTTGCGGCGTTACAAAGGTGTTATCTCGGTGCAATGCCTTGGATGATCACAATGACGACTGAGCAGGTCACCGCGAAGGTCGTGATCGCATGTGTGAGAGGCAAAGCACGATCGGACAACGATACGAAACAGAGTTTTCCTTCTATGTATCCAGTTTTATCATCCAATGCAAGCATAGTATCAACGTCCGAAGACCCTTGACTTTGTATGCAGTAATACTCGAGTCCCACATGTCTAGTGTGCGAAACGGAAGTCGAGCCTCTTGTTACCCTTGTCTTTTGTGGTCTTGATGTAGTGGTCCTTCTGTTCCACTGTCATGTCGTTCCAGACACGGTCCCTCGACTTATTCCTCCACATGAAGTATCCCTTGATGAAGATAGTCATTATGACGTTCCATGCGACGATGCCTAAGAGGACTTTGTTTCCGCGACGGTACAATGGCTTGTCGTCGTCACGGTATATTTGCGACGCAATGACGGAACTGGCCTGGCAAATCATGTTGTACATGGCACTGCCAATCGTACGAGTGCGCACGGAGCCAGCGTTACGCGAGACGAGACTGACTACGATGAGTGTTAGACTAGACACTTATACGAAACAACAGAAAGTACTTACCCATGATGGAGTGGATATACGGGAAGCCGATGAGCAGAACGGTGACCGTGTACCATGACCAGGGGCTGGCATTGCCTGGCAACAGCTCCAACGCCAGCAAGAGCGGCAAGCACCAGAAAGAGTAGAATAGCACAACGGCCATCCGGTTGTTGATCCACTCAGAGACCCTCGTCCAGAACAGCAGCTGGATCAAGAAAAGCACGTATGCCGGAATGGTCAGAAGGTTGGTTTGGAAGGTGTCGAAGCCATGATTGCGCAGACTGAGGGTCAGGTAAGCATTCACAGGATTCGTAGGAATCAACATCGTGAAACTGATGAGGTACATCGGCCAAAGGTCGTAGTCCATCAGCGAGTCCCAGAGCAACTTGAGCGTTAGGCCTTGGCGATTGTGCATGCCGCCCTGAGCACGAGGTTAGCTTGGATCACACCAAAGAAACAGCTAGCATACCTTCGCAGGGTCGTCTCTCAGCACGCGGTTAACCATGATGACCTCTTCGCGCTCGGTGAACCATCCATCCTTCCCTCTAAACCAACTCGCGGTCTGTGTGGGACTAGGAGGCAGGTAGAACCAAGACAAGACACCAATAAGCAACGTCAAAGCTCCTTCCAACGCGAAAAGCCACCTCCAGCCTTCCCAGCCTCCTGTGTCGCGCATGTGGAGGATGCCGAAAGCCAGGAACGCGGCAACGATGAAAGTACCGTTGGACGCACAATAGAAGTAACTCATCCGTACCGGCATCTCAGTGTTCTTGTAGAAGTAGCTGAGGTACAGTATCGCATCTGGGATGAAGCCACCCTCAATAAGACCCAACAGGGCGCGTGTGGCGTAGAAGCTCTTTTCGCCGGTGATGAGGGCCTGGCAAATACCGACGACACTCCACGTCACCATCTGGATAGGAATCCAGACATCAGGACCAAGCTTCTTCGATATCATCTGCGATGGGACTTCTGCGGACAGGAAGCAAAGGTAGAAGATCATCATGCCGTAGTTGTACTGGTTTGTCGACAAACCAAGGTCCTTCAGCATGTTGTCTGAGAGCGCTTGCGAGATGTTGCCTCTGTCGAGTTGCAATGCTTGTAGGAAGTCAGCGAACATGTACTGACGATATCGATGTCCACTTACCGAAGAACATCAGACACACCCAGGAGCAGATGCGGTAGTCTAGCTTTCGCACAAGTTTCTTCTCTTCTTCCTCCGTCCACTGAGCTTTGGGATCATAGCGGTGTCGACCTTCATATTCCTCAATTGGCTCGTAAGCCTCAATAGAGCCACCGCCGATGAAAGCATCTCTATCGTTGTACTCGGGCTTCCTCACTTCTTTCGAGACATCATCTGAGCTGGGATACTCGGACGAAATCTGCTTCGAGTCCGAATCGATAGTGAAGGTCGTCTGCTCAATGTCCGAGTCGCGGCCGCTTCTGACGTCACAAACCATTTTGCATCAATATCAAAGAGCTGGATTGGCAAGGACGATGCCTCGTCAGGAGCCTTATATGCAGTCTCGGCATATTGGCACGCGCTCAGGCACGCAACGAAGGCGAAAAATGTCGAATATTGCAATACGCCCACTGCTCTGTCGTGCTTATCAAGACCACATAAAACTGCTCGAAAATGCCCAGGATTCTACGGGGCTACGTAGTTCATGCAACGTACCCTGGTGTGGCTGCTATGGGCTTGCATCGAGGCGCGAATGAACGGCCACGGTATGTCAGCCAAGCACATATCAGCGGATCCGAGGACTTCGGTAAACAAGTTCGGGAAATATAGGACAGGCTGATTGTACATCTAAAGTAAATAGCACTCCTCAAAGTGTCGCGATGGTCGAAATAGTATGGCTAGCACGCCATCGTTAGTGGTTATGTTGCTATAGCCAATTGCCCCACAGCGCTTGTTGACATCTCCGAGACATGCGAAAAACTTTGAACCCGAGTTACTTGACATTACCCGGAGTGCTTGTGTTGCTAGTCGCAACGGTCTTCGCTTTGCACGATTGTGAGGGCGGGACGAAGCATCCAAGATCGAACGAGACCGCCACGAGCTGAAGTGAAGAGCAAAATTGACTGGGGCAACGGAATAGGATACAAGAGACGAAACGACATGTCATGTAAACACCCCAAAGACTGACGAAGGCATTAATGTACAATATCTATCCTGTTTGTGTAAGCTTTGTGGAAGATACCTGTGTTTACAATCCTTACTATATACACGAGCAACATCTACCCAGACGTACCATTGATGAGACGATTTGAATAGAAGCTATTTGCAATTGTCCTTAGGTTTTCTGTACATTGTCTTCATAATAGTAGAGGCGCTTCGAACAAGATGAGTGTCTGCGCGCCATTTTAGGAGGAGCGTTGGCTAAGTTCGGATTAGCTCAACTTGAAAAGCTTTACATGACATAGGGCGCATCATCAACCACTTTCGCATCAAAACACAAAGTAGCACCTTGACATTTACAGCTTCAGACCTAAACAGAATTCACCAGAGATGTCTGCTCCCGGAGAACTGTCGCTGTCAAAGCTCCTCGCCTCTCTCAAACCCGTGCTCTCGCCTGAAACGTTCGTTTTCGCAACCTTCGCCCACAACACCGCCATCCCAACAACACTTCCTGTTCAAATGCTCTTCCGCGAATCCGAGGGCACAACTTTGATCACAACGAAAGCTGCAGCCGATGCAGAGAAGATTCAGTACACGTTTGCGAGCCGAATGATCACGCTAGATGTACATTCTAGTCTGGAAGCGGTGGGCTTTGTTGCGGTTGTCACGAACAAGCTGAAAGAGTTAAGCATTGGTCTCAATCCTGTGAGCGGGTATTTTCATGATCATTTCTTTGTGCCTGAGGGGAGGGAAGAGGAGGCTGTGGAATGTTTGAAGGCGATTGCGAGGGAGGCACAGAAAGGTAGGGATGCTGAGCTGCTATTGCGACATACGCTGACTAGTTCCAGAGCCTATCTGATAACTGACGTGTGAAAATCTGAAGTCTAAACCGTTGTGTCTTCCTGGGCTGCTTGACTCAACTCTCATGTGTTGACGATTACGTTGCGCCCTTGTTCGCTCGGAACCGTTAGCATTTCTCAATATACCTTCAAGGCTATTCTTCTGGCCCGTACCCTACCCTATCTACATAGATTTCTACCCCCGTACTTACGCATATCGTCTAAGTCGGGATTCGGCTTCCATCAGCGTACTTTGCGTCTCCGGGCTCAACGACCACGGGATGCTGCTCGAAGGGCTCAACCGCAGTCCATCCCACTTCCAATCGACGGTATGGTAGAGCCCTTGTTCCCCGAGCACTTTGAACAGCTCAGCCAGCGTCCTTGTCTCGCCTTGGACCACCAGACAGCCCCTTTCGTCTTTCGAAATGGCGATGCGCGACTTTTGGCGCTGGAGCTTACGCAAGTTCTGCTTGATACGATCTTCTGCACTTATAGAGCCATAGGTTGGTTCTTCGTCGAAGTCTGGGTCGTAAATAGATATGTCAGTGTCAGCCAGATTGCTGGTGTCTGTCAAGAAGCGCAACTCGCCCATCATATGCTCGAAGCCATGTGAAGATACACGGAGGAGCCCGTTGGATGTTTGCTCTTTTGCTCGCTTAGCGTACAGATAGTCCAGAGTGGTAATTGAGGGCTTCTCTGTACAATTTATGGGCGCAATCTCAGCAGAGAAAACAACCCTCGATAGTGGAGTAGATTTTCGGCAAATTGACCGTGCAGGCCGAAAGACACGGCGGAGAGCCTTGCGTTTGATCTCTTGCAGAGCCTGCAGTCGAAGCCCGTCTTCTGTTAGGTCCTCAACTTTGCGCTTCTTGAAAGCAAGGCAAGAGCCGGCTGCGTCTTCCAGGCCTTGTTCAATGCCACGATCGTATTTGCGCTTTAGTCGAGGGGATGCTCGAGGTTGGTAAGGTTCATCGAAGTAGAACGGCTGTGCATTGTCTTCGATGACGGGAGGTATTGCGGGCTGCGGTCCAGATACTGGTACAGGCTGACGCAAAGGTGCTGCCGGGTCATCTGTCGTGGGTTGAGACCTTAGTGATGGCGCATGCTTGGGTGATGGGGAGGCTGACACTGCTGGCGATGATGTTGACTGCTTCAACACAGGATCAAGCCATACCAGTGATGAGTCCTGAGATCCTTCTTGCTGCTTCTCAGACTCTTCAGGCTGCTGCATCAGGGTATCATTTGTGATACTAGGCTGTTGCTGTGCAGCCGCACGTTCGAGAATGATCGCTGTGATTTCCTCACTGGTGGCCTTCCGATCTTGTAGGCCTTTGATGTCGAATCCATCATCTTCCAGCAAAAGAAGGCGTTCTTGGACGTTTGACTTTTGGTTCCAAGTCACTGCGCTCCACCTTTTGGTAATTAAAAGCTTCTTCTTGATGATGCCGTTGTGAGCTTTGACCCTCCAGTCGACGACCGGTGCTGGTTGAACAATCGGTGCTGGCTGAGCTTTGGGTGGAGATGGAACGTCCGCCCATACAGCAGCTTTCTGAGCGTACTCTTGTGCTGCTTCAGCCTGCAGTTTCGCATCAAGCTCACCCTTTTGTATCTGCAGAGCAACATATCGAGCAGTGTCCTGGGCGTTCAGAACGTCACGCTCGGCTTCGGTCTTGAGATGAGCTTCAAGCTGAGACTTGAGAAACTTTTGTCGGGTACGCCATCCGGAAAGTGACATAGTAAGCGATCGAGCCCACGACTCTTGGTGACCTGTCAATTTGTGATCCCTGCTATTATAGGGAACAAAAGTTTTGCGCTTCTTGTTGATCTTGCTAGGACTTTTTGGCCAGAGCTTCTTGCGCAGAGATATTTGCTTTCCGGTCATTTTTGTTCAATTTGTAGACCGTTGCTTGACTACGTAGGTAAGGAGGGGATCACCTGTAAAAATCAAAAAGCAAAGAACAGCCGGGTTATGATTGTTGCGCTTGTCTTTCGTGATGATGATTTGGGCAAGAATCTGCTAGTAACATCTGTGCCTGATCTAGGTGAGTGAATGGAAATTCCTTGTCGTGCAAACATAGGAGTGCGCGACATGCACTGTCGACAGAAGCTTTCACAGTGCTCCGCATAGCTCGATGATGCTCAAAATCGGTGAACAGTGCATCTGTGTTACAGTGACAATGTTGATGAAAGGCACTGAAACAGTGCACTGCTGAGAAGTGATTCTGCTTGGACAAAGAATGTGTTGTGCGAACTCTATTGGAAGGTTCTTAAGCAGAAATTATACGTTCCAATCGCTGTCTGTGTTCAGTAACCTAAAGCAAAATCGACTCCAACATCCAACTGTGCCAACAAGCATACTCAGAATGCTCTACAAGCGTGATTTTCACTCCCAAAATCAGTGCCGTCTTTCCCGGTAGTTTCTTCTCTCTTATTGCCGTCTGCAATGTGCAGCATTTTCCGCAATAGAACGCCAATCCAATCGTCGGCGCGTTCGAGGATTTATTCAGGAGTATAGGGTATTGCACACGCTATCTTGCGGAACAGTGCAACACACGTGAGTCATCTCAATCAGGCCGATCTCAAAGTAGCCTTTTTGCTGCCGTAGTTGGGTGACCACCGTCTCAAGGAACTTGACCGGCCCGAAATCTGACACAGAAGGGAAGTCGAGATTGTATATATCGAGATGCGTGATTTCGATCAGGTCAAGAACAGAGTCGATGACACGCGGAGCCCTCCGAAGTGAACCTGCTGCACGCAATGATCAGCATTGTGCATCGCCTGGCCTGCTCGTATAAGTTCAATTGTATTGATTCGCATCATCCTCGACCTTGACTGTAGGCTTTGCAGAACAAGAAGACGAAGGGAGTTTTTTAACTTGATCGTGCCAGATTGCGTGAGGCCACGAGAGGAAGTCTTGTAGGACTCGGCTCGCTTCAACAAGCAGACTGAGACTACGCAGACAAGTAGCTTAACTAAACATCAGATAGATGATGATGATTTCTGAAGAAGTTTGATGGATTGAAAAGAGGTGAGAAGTGAAGATCTGACGTCGACGCGACGCATACATGACTAAGCAGCGCCGGCTTTGGCGGCACCACTCATCATTTCATTGATATGATCAACACTGTGCGAAGCGGTAATTTATCATTCCAAATTGCGCACTGTGCCGTACAAGAAAGGCATTCGCATCGTGGACAAAACTGTTGGAAGGGGTCTATCTTCATACCAGAAAGAGGTACTATGACATGGCTTGTGCCTGCCACCTAACTTTACTAGTACACATACTTTCCTAACATTGGAAATCCTCCAACTCTCAATCAGTACACTTTTACCTCAACAGGTTATGAGCCCGGCGCACACCGCTGCCTAATCATTTACCCCACCTCAACAAAAACCATCTTTAATAGCACAAACGTGCCAATGAAGCAGCGCTTCCATTTCGAGTAGCAATAACGGTGTAACTGGCCTTCAGCATCAGATAGAGCTCGTAACCCCACATTACAGAGTGTGAGCACGATCCTACTCAACCACCATGCCTTCACCACCACAGGTCCGCCAAGACCTGGCCACCCTCTTCACCACCCTCGAAGAAAGCTTCACCAGAACCAACCTCGGCGGCAAACGATGGTACCTCATCGTCCTAGCCGCCCTAGTCGGCGGCACCGAGCCCGAGTTTACAGACCAACTGTATCTCCATATCATCAGCCAACCCTCTTACCAGTCATCGGAAGCACGGCAAGCACTAGTCCGGCGCCTACGCGAAGCTCTCGTGAAGCTCGTATCCATCGTCGGCGTCTGCAAACCCCTCGAGGCCATCCTAGCAATCAGCAAAGTCGAGCGCCCTGAGAATCGCGACTATACTTCTACGCGCCAAGACTGGGCCGCGGACTCTGCGAATCACCAAAGAGGTGCTAACTGGCTCAAGAAGATCTACGCAGGTAACACGGAAGACACACTCGCTCTCTTCGACGCTCACAAGGACTTCCGTTGGATATCTGAGGAGATCACCTACGGCCTCTACTTGTCCGATCGACAAGTGCTGGATGATTGGGATACAGAAGTCATCGTGCTTGCGGGGATCATGATCCAGAATCTGAAGTTGGAGACGAAGTGGCATATCAGGGGCGCACTGAGGGTGGGCATAAGTAAGGAGGATGTCGAAGCTTTGATGCAGTGTGTGAGGAAGGTGGCGGAATTCACTGATGTGAAGCTGAACAGGATACCAAATGTGGAAGAGGTTGAGGGCGAAGTCTGATCGCTGCCGTGAGTACGGACGTTTCGGGTATCCAGATATGTTCTCCTCTTTCGTATGAGCTCTATCGCCAATCCAAGTGGCTGCCTTGCTCTTCTGATGAGCATTCGCTTAGGATATCGTATGTGGACCCCAGTCGGGATGCGGGTCTGCACATCCTCAGCCTTGTATCAATCTTTTCTCACAGCCTGCGATCAGCGCCAGTATTTGCCTCTACATTTCTTTGCAATGGTACTATCGGACATTGGACTCGACAACATGCGCAAACAGGAACTCGGAAACGTTGACCCTGCTGACAGCACAATACTGGATCCTCCTCCGGGATATGTTACAGCTGATGATGTCGCCCCGGCTCGAGCATCCATGCCACTGAACGTCAATAGTGACGATGTCACGGTTTAGGGTGACCTGATCTATGGTAGCTCGATCACGAGCATCTACGCACACATCTGAAAGAGTATCACTGGATCGCAGATAGCAGGAAAATCTTAGCATCGCTGCTACTTGACATGCAGGGACTCGCAAAATGGCGTCATCTCTTTCATTGTGGGCCAGGGCCCGCTGAAGATCGAAGCCACTGCTCACATATTCAATTCTGCCGTGTTGATCAGGGCGGTCTGCCGAATCTCATTGAAATCAATAGACAACAAAATGTCTATGGCCATTGAAATATGGCCCAAGATTAAGGAGCTGAACAATAACAAGCCTGAGCGGCATATTGTTGCACGTATAACGTAAGTTGCTAGATAATTTCTGACCAATTCGTCTATCTAACTTCAACTAGAGTTGCTTGAGAACCGTCCACTATCCTCTTTGCTGCGCTGCACCATACACTGAACTATGCTTTTGACATGGACGAGCTATTCAGCTTGCTGGTCAGCACAAGGATCTCGTCAGCGCACATATTTCGTCGCTACTCAAAGGTTCCCAAAGTGTTGTTGCGGAAAGCGAAGATCATACCTACACACTTCCAACGATTTTCAGCAGTCAAGTGGAGAACGCCACAGAGTTGCAATGAGGGACAACATAATACTATCTGACAAACCCAGTTGAAAATAACGATGAAGGTATCGTGATGCGAACAGTCGATCTGAGCCCCATTCCAACAGAAACAAGAAGCGCATTCCCGTTTTAAGGTCTCCTTCAACTCAGTTTCTGCTCCTCTCTCACCTGCTAGGAATCATGCTGTTGGCTACATATCTATAGGCCCATGGAGAATCACATGAGTCTCCTTCACGCACACCTTGCGGAGCAGATAATGAAACCCTCTTCTAGCACTTCTAAAAACCCCCTGCGCGTAATGGCGGCCGCTGTGATCACCTTCCCCACTTCGACATTTGATCCCAAGCACATCGAGCACGCAGCTTTATTGCTTGCACGAACCAAAAGAGAGTGGCTTCAGACAATCTATAAACCACTCCAGCTGCTGATTGCAAATTGCATAAGGGCTTGGTTGTATTTTTGTGTGGTGTCGTCGCGCGCATCTTCTCGTTCCCACGCGCCGTCTTACTACGCTTTCTCTCCTACGGACATGTTGCCTACACTTGCTTGTTTCCAGAATCTTGGTTTCTTCCGTCCTGTTCTTATCGTGCAGAGCCAATCCTCACCTCTTTAGCCCCCGCTCCTAGCTATTCTTTACTCTGAAAACTCTCCCTACACCCGCGTCGCCCTCGCCGTATCTCGTGAGGCATGTCGAGTCTCGTCTCAAGAATCAGACGAAAACGCGCTATCGAAAACCCCTACACAACCCTACAATACAACCACTCCATCGAAGGGTGACATTGAATCGTGCGAGGACTTCTCTCTTGCGACCCGCGCAATGGACAGGACAAGCAGGCTGGACTAACATCCAGGTATATCATGCTAGCTGCGTTGGTGTGTCACGATCAACGACGTTGTCGGAAGGTACAGCTGTACAACATCCCGAGAACTGCGACCATAGAGGAAGATTATTCGTTCTCATGTCCGCAGTACCACCTTTCTCATCTGCGTATCGCTGTCCAAATCAACTTCCATAGGTCGTCCATCGATTCATTCCGCCCTCCTGTTTGACATCCACACTAATTCGCGCAGGATGCTCGTCAAGCATGGTCAAGACAGCGAGCGGTGCACAAGCAGACGAAAGGGGAACATTGAAAGAAGAGTTGTTCGTATTCGTAGCTTCGATGCCACCGTGACATTTACAGTGCGTTCCCATTCATTCCATCTTATCCCGTGTCTCGTATCCGTTTTACTCGTCTCATTTCGTCGGCATCCTCCATAAACCATTACCCCTAATCCATCTCTCGTAGATCATCTTTCGTGAGTCGTGAACCATACGCCGAACGCCAAAGCAGCCCCGTAGGTACTGCGAAATGCAAATGAACCGCCCATGTGCAAACATTGACGCGAAGTCGTAAAAGAAGAGGAGCGTTTGTACAAGCTTCAGCGCGAAGCTGACGAGTTGGAAGGATCCTATCGTCTACTCGAATGCCTCGTGTGCCGTGTGTGGCGGTCTGATGAACTTGCGCTACCTATGGAGTTGTTAGTGTCGTGTTCTCAAGAATTCTCAAGATAGTTACTTACTAGATGATGTGTAGTCACTGTAGTAGTACGATGACCCAGAGACGGTGGTACTCTTATCATCCCGCCTATCATGCTTCTTCTTCAATCCCAGCGCAAGCGCCAACCCGCCCAGCGCAGCCGCCATACCAAGCCCCTTCCCAATGCCCGACTTCTTCTCGCTCATCGGCCTGTTCGGCCTACTGGGTCCCTGGCCATACCATCTGCCTCCCGCCGCGGCGCCGCCAGAGTGATGGTGGTCCTCGATGTATGTCGTCTCTTCGTGCGTGTGCTTGCGCTTCTTACCTCCAATACCCAGGATGCCGAGGAGTGTGTCGAACAAAGCGCGGGCGCAGCAGAACAGGCAGAGGAGGAGAAGGAGCAAGATACCGAGGATGACGCCAATGACGATTCCGGCGATTGCGCCGCCGGAGAGGCCGTTAGAGGCGTCGGTCTCGGTGAGGGAGCCGTTTGCGCCTGTGGGGATGGGGGTTTGGAAGGGTACTGTTGCGGTGGGGGTGCCGGTATATGTGATAACCACCAAAGTCGAAGATGTAGGTCGCACGGGTGCGGACGCAGACACAGTAGGCACGATACCGCCTGAGCTCCCGCCGGCGATCAGCGCGCAGGTACCAGAGGCTTTGCAGTAGAATCCAGAGTCGCAGCAGACGCTCCCACACGGGTTCTGGCTGTTACCGCACGCAGCGGTTGTCGCAGCGCCGCTGCCACCAGTGTAGGAAGAGCCGACGCTCGTCTTGGTCACGGCGCCGACGGTCTCAACCCAGGTTGTTGTGTAGTACACCCATCCGCCGCCTGTAGCTGCGGCGCCAGCAGGACCGCACTGCGCCTGGTTGCTCGCGTCAGTGATGCAGGTCGAGCCTGAGGGACAGCAGAGCCAATTGTCCCAGCCGCAGCTCACACCGCTGCACGTAGCGCGTCTGTCGATTTGAGTCGCGTTGTGGAGTTGCATTAGCTCTTCATCGTGGACGGGGTATGGCTTTGCAAAGGCAGGGGATGTGGTGAGTGCCAGAAGGGTGAGAGCCTTGAAGAGCCCCATTGTGGGCTGGAGTGAGGCCAGAGAGGTCCTCTCCGAAGATGTTGTTTGTCGAAGTAACTCAGGAACCGTCGTTGTCGATCGCAGCAGTGAGTATGGTGTTGTAGTGGTAATACGATGCGGGGTTGCTATCTTAGCGTATCTGCAGGTGATAGCGAATCGAGGCTGCAGCGAGCCTCGTGGGTGCTTTGATGGATGGAATGCAGAATGTGGAAGTCAGCGATTGTTGTTCTCGGGGATGCAACAAACAAAGAACGAGTGTCAAACGTGGAAGGAAGGGTTGACGTCGTGCAAGGAAGGAAATAGGGCACTTAGATCTGCTGAGGCTGGCGCTTCCCGTGAGGGGGTTGGGGGAGGTTGGTAACACCCAAAAACTGGCCAATCAAATACACACGCCTTAACTCTTGAAACCTAGTCGCGAACAATCGTACTGATCGTGATGCAATTATTTGTGAGTCTGTCAAAGCAATTGTTCAAACGTATGGGGATTGCTTCTTGCGCAAGACATGCTGTGGGTGAGATGAGCACATGGTGTATACAAATGGTCCGAGCGCTATTGTCTCAGCAACCATAACCGCGACCAACCACCTCGTTCAAGCACCATCATCACCCATGCAACAACCCGCTATCAATGAATCGATTCGGTAACATCCTTGATTCCGCTACAAACGTGCTCGTACCTGACTAAATCATGTCGTGCGTCATCGTCGCGCAGTGGCTAATTCAGGACCGAGTCACTGTGTTTCGCGCCCTTCGTCAACCTTGCACCTTAAGAGTGGTATCGCACCATCTTCTCGATACCTACATTTTGGCCAGAATAATGCCCTTCTTCGCTCCCCCCGCTGTACCTAGCTCATACTCTTCGATGAGTCTCTGCGCCGCCTTGTACCCGACCAGGTAAGCCGTGGGCTGCGTGTGGTTATTCGTCGTCAGCGGACAGACACTCAAGTCAGCAACCCTCAGCCCCTTCACGCCGAGTACCTTATAGTCCTTATCCACACAAGCGCCCTTTTCACCCTCCTTGCCCATCATCACCGAACCATTGGCGTGCCACACGGTGCTTGCATTGTCGCGTACGAACGCATCGACGTCAGCATCGGACAGACTGGCCGGTCCACAGAGCATGCGCTTGATGGACGCCTTCAGCACCTCGTTGTGCGTGATCTTCGCCCAAACCGAGCGCACGGCTTCGCGCATAATGCGCGCATCGTAGGGATGTGTCAGGAAGTTGAGGTTGATGATGGGCTTGTCGTTTGGATCGGACGATCGTAGGGTGACCGACCCCTCGCTCTGTGGGTTCATCAAGAACGCAATGCAGGTCATGTAGCTGTTGCCCTTCTCGATCTGGACACCGGGCGGCCAGGCCAGGCAGTTGTTGATGAACTCGAAAGTCGGGACGTTGTCTTTGGCGAGGAATTGCTGCGTTGACGCTGGAAGCGCGGTGTATTCGGGGAACGAGCTGAGTTCGGGGTGTTTGAGGAATCCGCCCCATAAACACGAGTGCTGCAACGCGAAAGCTCCTGTCTTGTCCTTCTCCCAGAGAGCGACGGCTTCGCTCATCGAGTTCTCGTCAGACTCGAAAGCCCATCGGTCATTCATGGCACCGTCGACCTCTACGCTCATGAAGGCTAGTACGTGGTCCTGTAGGTGCTTCCCTACACCAGGTAAGTCTTTCTTGACAGTGACACCAACACTTTCCAACTCAGACTTAGGCCCGATGCCGTTGACGAGCAGCAGACGCGGCGAGTCGATTGCGCCAGCGCAAAGAATGACCTCTTTCGCAGCATGCGCTGGTGACTTGTCAGTTCATCACAACTTATCCCATAACCGCACCATCTCCACTTACCTCTCCTTCCACCCGCAATCTCAACACCCACAACCCTCTCTCCATCCCCACTCCACACAAACCTCTCCACACTCGCATCAGTCCAAACCTTCAAATTCCTCCCAGCATCCTTTAAATGCGCAATCGCACTCGTACTCCTCCCATCCTTACTATAACTGTACGGAAACACGCTCATGCCGATTGGATTCCCGTTGTTAGGATCCAGATTAACTTCCTCACCCGCATCAACCAGGGCCTGCATCGTCGCCAACACGCCCTTCTCCAGCTGCGGCGGCAGCCCGATCTTGACCTTCCCCTCCTTCCCATGCGCGCTTGGCTCCGGCCTAGCCAAATGCCTATACTCCTCCGCCCCATCAAACTCATACGTTTCAATTGCCGCATAATCCCTCATCACCGTCTCCCACCGCCATGCATCATCCCCGACGCGCTCAGCCCACTCATTGTAGTCCGCCGCGCTGCCTTTCAGATACACGCCGAAATTCAGGATTGAGGAGCCGCCGAGGCCTTTGCCGCGCGTGTACGCGATTGTACGCGAGTTGAGGGCGGATTCGGGCTCGGAGACGTAGCCGTGGTCGAGGTCCGGGCGGAAGATGGCGGCGTGGTAGCGGTGCGCAGGCGCGTTGAGGAAGTCGCCTGAAGGTTGGGCGCCGGCTTCGAGGACGAGGACGGTGGGCTTTGCGGGGGAGTTGGCGAGGTGGTGGGCGAGGAGGCAGCCTGATGTGCCCGCTGGGAGGTGGTGTTAGTTTCTGGTTTATAGAGGTAAGTTGATGACGGGTGCACAATGAGAAGGGGTTTTTGAGAGGAAAGTGAAAGTGGAATTCAGACTGAACAGATGCGATTGGAATAAGAAAAAAAAGGGGGGGGGGGCGGACCTCCAACGACAACAAAGTCAAACGTGTCTGCCATGTCGACACTCACTCAATCACGTCAATGCACTTCAAACCCGACAGCAACAGCTATAGGGTTCTATGTTGAGCAAATAGTGCCCCAGGGTCTATATATACTGCTGCACCTCGGCTACCCCTTCACGCGTCCGTTTCCTCTTCCGACAGCCACCAAGGTAGTGCATGGCGCGGAAAGCCTCATCACCCTGCATTAGCAATAGCTTACCCCTCCACGAGCTCCCCGCTGCTGATCAAGAGTCGGTCAGGGAACCAAGTGGGGCTTGCTTAGCTTCATGGGACCATTTCCGAAACTGCGGAGGCGGGAGATCTGGCGGCGCTAGTGGTCGGCAGCTCCTTTCGGTAGAACGTGAGATGCGGTTGACGAATGAGTAAGTGTTCATGTGCAACACCAAGACGATGATCGGTGCGTAGAGTGCACCTCACATGGTGGTTTGTTTGCTGCTGTTGCTGACGCAAGCGTTGACACTCGGTTTAAACTCGGACGCCTTGGAACTGACGGATCTGTCGACTTGTCAAAAGCAAGCAACACGGGATGGCGACCCAGGCGTGTACCCGAGGTTTGACATCTGTAGTCCTCACCCACGGCCTTCGCCGCTGGTACTCCCTTGCCTCTTCTTCGTAACGCGCTTGACCAACGCCCTAAGATCCGGCAAGCTCGCAGCAACAATCGCAAGACTGATTTGAATAGCAACAAGCATGTTGATCGCAGGACCGAAATACGTCCCTTGCTTCTCTCTTCGCACGATGAACGGAACCTGTACAAGAGCAACACCGCAGACAATGACCCCCAATGCAAACACAATGACCAGTGTAAGTCGCTGTCGCACTCGCACCTGGCTCAGGGAAAGCACGAACGGCACCGGAAGGACGAAGATGCAGAGATCGGTAACACAATCACCCACTGCGGCGGTATAGCTATACACGGCGGAGCTGAAACACTGCGAGCCAGTGAAGGTGCGCCAGTCTGATGTCCAAAGCTTGTAGATGTCGGAACAAGACACGATCAGCACGCTCAGAACAGCCGCAAATAGTACGATGGTCAGCACTAAAAGCGTATAGCTACACCGCCGAAGGATCAGCAAGGTTGGTGGGAAGATGCGCAGATACGAAGCCAGTATGGAGAGGCGGATAAGTGTTACGGCGAAGAGGTAGGCGAGCCGACGTTCGAAGATGTGCTGATAGTACAGCACCTCGCGTGCTTCGTCGGGGCTACACTGAGCGTCAGCATACCATGACACTAGGTGTAGAAAATCTTGGAAGTGCTCACCCTTTTCTATCGTAGCCCAGGAGGTCATCGGCACTGATGCAGGATATGACTGTACGTGTGACCGCGCAGCCCTTGTTCTTTCAGTCAGCATTCAGAAGCTGTGTGCTGATGCTTCACTTACCGTTCCAAGAAGGATGAGCGTATCATCAGCAGCGAGTCTGCCATTTACAGCAAACCTTGACCACACCCTCAGTATTACAGTACCGAGAGCTAGCCCCATAAGTGGTATCTCGACTGCATACGCTACATAGTTGAAAGGGGTGGACACCATGGTCAGTTAGCATTGTACTCGCCACTTTGAATAGAGGGTAGGTTGAGAGGACTGAAATTCGGGTCTGAGTGGGGCGTCACGATGTTGATATTACCCATGATAGCCAAGACTGGCATGATGTGAAGATGCTGACGTGCAGATGGCGGCTGACTGATCATAATACAAGGGTGCGGTCACCAATGAAATTACGACTGCGACTAGACATTACCTTGGATGCGAAAGACGACTCGCTACTGCCTCTGCTGTGAGATTGACGTTGCTAGTGTAAAGGAAAGGTTGTTAGCGAGCTGTCGGTTTGCAATCTGTGTGATAGGGTGGAGTGTACGAGTGATGGAGGAAGTTTACTGGAGGAAGCTACCTTGCAAGCACAGACTAGGCTCAATCAAGCAGTCACCATCCAGTTTTGCCAACGGTGTGTAGCGGCGGGTGCTGATTTTGACCAAACGACACTCCAAGATTCTCCGGCCGGCTCATCTTGCAACATCCCCGAAGATCCCTTCAATCCTATCGACTTGGTTGAAGTCGTACGTATTTCCATACGGCCTGTTCAGATAGCCCTTCAGCACCTCTTCGTCCGTCGCGAACGTTGCTGCAACCTCCAGGCCAGTCTTCTCTCTCGTCAGCCTCTCACGGAGCCCTTCAGCAAACTCGACTTCCATTTGATTCCTGTACCAAGGTGCAAAGTGAACTGCTCTTAATCAGCCACGAGCTCACAATCGTCTCATCTCAAGCAAACTTACTCATGGCAAGCATAACCCTCGGCACATCCCCCAAATTCGGCTTCCCACCATGCCACAACCTCAAGTCCCTTACAATCACACTTCCCTTCCTCACCTCTGGCTGACTCGGTCCCCTCTCCTTTCTCCTCTTCTCAAGCAAATCTTTCTTGATCCGTCCACTAGCTCTGTCCCCATGCTCGCCTTCCTGGTCAACGATGGTGGTGTTGCTGTGGGTGCCGAGCCAGATCTCCGTAGATCCGTTCTCGGGCGTCATAGCCACGAGAGGCACGTTGGTGACGAGCGCGAAGGGGATGCAGGGGTGGTCGAAGTCGGCGTCGTTGTGCGTGGGTTGAGATGCTGGTGGTGAGTCTGTGGTAGGTGGGAGGGCGGTGTTGCCGGAGACAATGCGAAGGGAGGGATGAGGGCCGAGGGTGGTGGATGTGACTTGAGTCACGATGGGGTCTGGTGGATGTTAGATAGGGTGACGAGCTCGTGAGGGGTGAGAAAAGGTACTGATGTAGATGGAGTCTTCAAAGTACTCTGAAGTCAAGGGTGGGTCTTGCTGAATGTTGCCTTTGTTGTAGTTGTATCTGTCATTTCATCAGTGTCCGTATTAAACTCGGCCTGGCAATCCGCTCACGGGCTGTCCTTCCGACTTTGAAGCTCGTAGGCATCTTTGATCATCTTTTCGTTGAGTCGGTCCAGCACAGCGTGATCGATCATGTCCTCAAGAACGATCAGTCCATCACGGAATAATGCACGTGTAGCAATCTCGAGGTTGCGCTGCTCAAGACGACCATTGCTCTTTTCATCCGCAGATACGGCAATCGAAATCGGGTTCGAAGAGAGGCCGGCCGACATGACAAGTAATGATGCAATGAGACCAAAGAGACGGTTTCAATGACTTGAAAGCTCTGAACAGTAATCAATGGAGCTCTCAAACACCTGTGTTTATCTCTTACCGTCACTTGAGATACACCAAAGTGGATATGGCAACGGAAGGAAAGGCAAAAGAGGGTTAGAGCCGGGCTAGGCTCGAGTTGGCCTTCCTTCCTTTGAAAATCAGCAGCCATCCAGGTCCGGCAAAGCTTGATGCGGGGCAAGGTTGGTGGATTGCGGGGAAGCTTGGGCTTAATTCTTGTTGTTTGGTGCCGGTTGCCGTGAGAGGGAGTGTTTACTGTCGATACCCATCGTGCTGATGACCAAGGCTCTAAGCTACCGTGAGGATGTAGGTTCCGCACCGTGAGGCCTCTTGCTTATCGCTTGAGAAGAGTTCCATGCTGCCCAAGAAACTGCACTTGTGTTGTCGCGGGCCTGCGGACAAGCTACCGTGCCGGTACTCTGGAGCGCCTCGGTTCACCAACACAGCTGAAAGACAGCCAAAGCCTGCCATGATGAGTTGATGATGACACGACAGAGTCGCTGCAGAGGATCCAGCGCCGCTGTAGTGCAAGCCACGAGGCGTTGTAATTGTGATGGCAAGGGATGCACGCAGTCGTCGCTCGTGCTGTGGGAGATGATCGCAGTGGAAACAACATCAGTGTGCTCCTAACTCAACAGAGCACATGCGGAGATTTTCAATTGCACAACGCGACAGTCCATCACAAATGGCCTCATACAGGGCCATGTCGCGAGTGTGTCGCGCATCAGACAGGAAACATTTGGCAAGGATGGCGGCGCAGACAGGGGAAAAGTGGAGACGGGAGGCTCACCTCGCACATGCGTTCATTGCCAAGTGCACCAGTGCATTCCGTCTCCAGAAGCTCTGAGTTCCCTCCACTGCAGTGACGCCCTCGCTGCTTTTACTTGGAACCAGTACATATAGCGAGCACTGTTCCTTTTTGCAGACATACTGCAACAGCATAAGCAGCATTACACACTCATTGCAGCCGCGCTGCATCCTCGGACGAACACCGCATCCTGCAATTGCTCGCCTGACACCTGCCAACAGCCGTCTTGACCACAACCTTGCATACACAGTCGAATTGGCCATTTCCAGTATTGGCAGCCCCTATTGCCATACAAACATCGACCAGACCGTGTTACATTGAGCACAACACCACGGCCAGCACCACATTTGCATATCGCACCGTCGACCCAATTCCAACCTCATCATGCCGTCGCACCGCCGCATGAGGCTCTTCGGCGTCCTCTTCCTCGTCACCGTCGTCGTAATCCTCTACATGGCCCGCTCGGGCACACAAACCCACGCCTCAGACTTCTACACCAAGACCCAAGAAGCCCTCCAGCAGCACGAGTTCGCCGAGGCCGCCAAACAGCGCGACGCAGACAGCGTAGGCACACGCCTCAAAGCCGCCGAAGAAGCTGCCAAGAAAGCCGCGGACGACAAGAGCGCAGAGTACCACAAGGCTGTCGAGGGCAAGGACAAGTCTGTCGCCGGGCGCGTCAAGATCGAGGGCGAGAAAGCCTCACCCGTGCCGGGCGTTGCAGCACAGGGCGGGCGACCGCGCGACCAGGCGGCGCTGAAGGGGCATCAGACGCCTGAGGACCACGATGTGGAGATCGAGCTCAATGCCATTCTCAAGAAGAGCCCTAGTACGCCTCCCCCATCCCCTCGGCAACTCCCACACCCATACTAACGGCAAGCAGTAATCATATTCTCCAAATCCTACTGCCCCTTCTCCAAACGCGCCAAACACATCCTCCTCGAAAAGTACTCGATCACACCCGCGCCCTACGTCGTAGAGCTGGACCAGCACCCGCTGGGCGCAAAGCTGCAGGACACACTCGCGCAGATGACCGGTCGACGTACCGTGCCGAACGTTTTGGTGCAGGGGAAGAGCATTGGCGGTGGAGATGATATGCAGGAGCTTGATGAGACGGATAAGCTGATTGAGACGCTCAAAAGCTTGGGTGGGAGTAGGGTGCAGGATGTTGTGCATAAGGGGACGAGGGAGAAGAAGGACGACACTATGCGAAGGAGGAGAGCCTAGATGGCTCTGATTGTCAGACTGGGACCGAGGTTTGTGTTTTTGTGTATTGTTATGATGGCGGAGACGGAGTTGCTTCTCGACTTGGCGTTGTGGGGCTCGGTATTTGGCTTGCCTCACATGTGGTTGGCCATGGCGATGAGAGTGCTTGAGTATGTATGAGCATTGGTTCCGGGGTGTTGTTTGGGTTGGACACAGGCATGGATATACCCTTGATAGTTTATCAGAATGAGCATCGCTGACATGCAAGCAGAATAGGCATGATAATATGCATCATCTAGAGAATTTATTCCATTGCAATTTACGATCTGCCAAGCTGACCACAAAGCTCGATTTGGGTATTCTCATCATCGATGAGCGAGCTGCCTCTACCCTTTGTTGTACGCTTGCATGGTGCTCGAAAGCCGTACCCGTACATGTACCCATGCCCTGTTGTCCCCTATGCTCCGCGCTGTCCGCCATCATTCCTCACTTCTTCGCATTCATGTCGTTCGTTGCATCTGTACGGCTGCTCAGGGTACCGGCAGCACCCTCCTTCCGACTCAGAATCTTCTTCGGTCCCCAAGTCCCAGCACGACCACTTGCGTCCACACCCTTCTCGTTCTCCTTCCACACAGTCTTCCCATTCTCCTTCCACGCATCCTTCTCTGTTACACCCACCAGAATCGAAGGACTGCCTGGACTCGCGGGGCTAGCAGGCACTGAACCCCTCCCCTTCTTCTTCTTCCCACTGCCAGCCTCAGCAAGCACCCACGGCCCACCCTCCTTCTTCGCCCTCTCCATCTCCTTCTCTCTCTCAATCTTAATCTTGTGCTCAAGCACCCTCTCCCTCTCAGCTTTTTCACGAGCCTCGCGCCGCACCCGCTCCTCGCGGGCTCGCTTCTCCATGTCGATCTTGCCCTTGGTTGCTATATCTCGGGCGATTTCAGCGGCTGTTGCGAGGGCGTGGGCTTGGGCGCGCTTTTCTTCTGACTCGGTGCGTGCGGACGCCTTGATGCATTGCCAGCATGGGAAGTGTGAGCGCCGTGGGGATGGGTCCTCGCCGATGTCCTGGCACACGATGTTGGAGAGGAAGCCTGGCCGGCACATTTCTATGTAGGGTCGGTCCGAGAGGTGCGTACAGGTGTGGCATTTTTTCCAGTATTGGCACATGTGGGCTAGAGGGCGTCAGCGGGTAGGAGGATGGTGAAGTGGAGTGTACCTTGAACCAGAGATTGTCGATGGGGTAAAGAGTGTGGGTGTGGAGAAAGGTTGGTACTGTGGGGAAGTTGCTTTGAGGTGAGCTATGTTGAGGCGAAATGAGGTGAGGTGAACGAGGCAAGAAGGTGAAGGTGAGAGGCGCTAGCTGCAATGGCTAATTACTTTGGCAGGTGCGAGATGGTAAGGTCGCTGCCAACAACTGCTACAGGGAAACTACACTTGAGCGGCTGGCTATCTCCACACTCAACCTTCGCTTTCAAAGCATCTTCAGCTTGCGGGCTGCTACCGTCTTTCTCTAACCCTCTCTTTGCTTTAATTTTGTCTCTCATCTCGCCTGCACCGCTAACCTAAGATGGCTCATGTAGGGTAACACCGCCGGCTGAGTGCCCAAAAAGCAATCGCAAAGCTGTAATATCGCTACAAGGGTTCATGACTGACACGGACAGCATGTAGACGTCTACTGATAAGTTCCACGATTCCTACGCGGACCAGCGAGCCACAACCACTGTTAAATAGACACAGTAAGTATATGTTCCCTCATTCCACCCACGTCCTGATGATAGATCCAGTTGAAGCTCTTCCATCACAGACGCTCGACAGCCATGGCCACGCTCAACACGCTTCTTCAGCAGTACCCCATACTCGATGGGATCTGCCACCGGCTGCGCCCAGGAAATTTCGCAGCTCTGGCACGAATCAACTCTGACAGTCGGCTACAGCTAAAAGGTCTCGGTCGCCCTGCGCACCTCGATATCTCATCTGGTATCATCCAGTTCAAAGATCTTGTACGTGCGCAGACAGTCCTACAGCATGCTGTCTCAGACATGGCACTCTCACCTTGCGTAACCTGCTTAACAGGACTAATCGCGCCTGCCAGGACCCTAAGCACGTCGATAGACCATATCTCTCAGACGACATCTCCCAGCTCTGGACATCAACAATATGCGATGTACTCGGTGGCCTCGGCAACATCAACAACTGTTATTTGCAATATAACCGTATAATTCACCTGCTGGTGGCCCAAAAGCACCCTGGACACCTGAACATACCAGGAAATGCCCGCAGAGAAATTGCGTGCGAAACTTGCTGGAGAAAAGATATTAGAACTCTTCTTGCTAGCGCGCAAATGCCGCTTAGGAGGTCTTCCATGAAATATAGATCTCATGAAGATGCTCAGGAGAATAACGCTTTCTGCGAATGCGGACCCGTCATTCTGTGCTACGCTTGCAGGTGCAATCTTGGAAGTCGACAGTGCATCATCACTCCCCGCACAGCTAGACCAAATTTTCGGCTGCCATACTGCACCTAGAAATGGAGCGTAATCCATGCTGCATAGGATATCCCACATTTCTAGACGAACTAACCTCCCGGAGATATTTCTGCCACTTTTGTAGCTTCGCATGCGACTGCGGGATAAAGAGCCCCCCATCCACCTCCAATCAAGTTCTTCAAAGCCATCTCTGGATAGCAAAGTCGGGATCGAGGATCCAGAAGAGCTTCTGAGCGACGGATTGAATAACGGCATTGTTCTGGTCAGCTCTTTCAAGGATGGGGCTGTGGTCTTGACTGCGAATCGCAGCGCGGGTAAACCTCCAAGACCTTTGCCGGCATACCATGAGGCCATCGAGAGCTTTTGGAAGGATAGATCAAGGCAATAGATGCTGGCTGTAGGGCTCATATGCTCAAGGGGTCGTCCTCGATACGACGATGAAGAGAGGTCTTGGAAGTCCCACGATACGGGTGCATATGGAGACCGCTTCCACCGAGGGGCTGGGAGCCATCCGAGGAGGACTGGTTAGAGTACGACGGCCCCATTTCCACAAACACACTTAGGCAGGAAGGCCACGATTTGTCGAAATTGGATCAGATACATCCGCCACGTGAGACGACGTTTGCTCGCAAGTCTCCAGCTGCGCGTTCGGCACCCAAACTCTTCGGAAAGCCTGCTTAAGACAAACTTTCCGGATACATGCATCTAGGAGCCTACTTCAAACCCATCTTGGAAACCAGTCTGGGGCTTTGAATATGCCTTATTTGACCTCGCTGAAGACTTGATGCCTGAAGATCTAGGTCCCACCAAGATGTCTTACAACTACTGGTGCGATAGGTACGAATTACTCTCCCTCTACCAGTATTGTCTTGTCGAGACATGAACAAGCTGGCATGGCCCACAGATTCGGAAGCTTTGCTATCAGTAATGGCACTCGAATGGCCTGGTTCGAACTCGCACACGCGGATGAAGCCTGGGAGGATGGATTGCCGAAGAAGTAGGGTGATAGGTTTCCGAAGGGCAGGAGCGACTACTTCAAACCTGCTATAAGTCCGATGTGGGAGTGGGAGTTTGCTTTTGTTTAGTCCTGTTAACGGTATCAGTCAGTCGATAGGCCTGAGGTTGCCACATATCAGACTATCCTGGACTAGCATGTTTGTTGGTTTCAGGCAGCTTCCATCTCATGTCTAAACATATTGTTTCTTTGTTGTCTTGCTTGTTGTCTAAGACAAAACAAGCTTCTTTGTGCCAGGTGCCTATATAGAAGCACCTCATCACTCGTAGATGGTATCATAAAATTCATCTCATCTCTTCCTCTGGCCTCGATCCTGAAATGTTTCTGGTCAGGTATATCGTCGTCTTCTCCTAGCTAGATAGCAACTCAGCGCAGTATTCCATCGACCCGATAGTTCTGCGTTGTCTTTTACCGTAGCTATCAGTACACTACAGCGGCCCATGCGGCTACAAGTCCCAAGGATTACGGAGGCCGATAGGAGCCAGGGCGAAGACTTTACACCGTGGGAGAATGCTTTCTGCATCATTTCTCCCTGTGGTATCATCGCGCATATACGTAACAGCCTGGGCACAGCAAGTGGCTACATAGATCTAAATACCCCACGTTATGTTCCCAGCTATTAAGATCTCCACATGCGCAACAACCCCAAATTCAGTATCCAAAGCCATAGGATACAGATGCACATTCGTGCAGTAGGTGCCGTGATGCAATTATGGGCACAAGCTCTGTTTTTAGTTTACCAAAATTGTCATCCGGGTCAAGCTTGACAAGGCCCAGGGTCTGTGATAGTTCGTTGAGCTCCAAGGCGTTGTTGGCAGCTAATTTATATTTTTGTTGCCGATCCTCTGCCAGAGCGTTTTTCGTTGAGATTTCGACACCTGTGGATGATGGCGATGACGAAGTTGAAGTTGGGGAGGAGGATTGCCATTCTTTGAGGTGCCAGTCAGGATTGATCAGTGGGGCAGGAAGAGGCGCCGAGCTCTGAATTGGGGTCTCGACAGGTGTGTGAATGTGCGTCTCAACATGATTTTCGAGAGATCTTCGGATTGTTGTTTGAATGGATGCTGGGCTAGGTGTTTGGACAGGCGTTCGAGTCGGCGTACGGTCCGGGGAATGTCCCGGACTACTTCGCTCAGACGCAGACCAACAGTCAACCGCGGACGGAGTCGCTGTATAGCGTCAGCCACGTTCCTGACCCACAAAAGGCACACTCACATGCTACCGAAGAAGGAGCGTACAAATTGTGATGGGAAACGTCATGTGTTCGCATCCAGCGGGTGATCTTCTCCTGCTCCACTTCCTGACCCCTGACCTTGAAGCGAAGACTGGCGCGATCAACCTCTACAAGATTGCGGTGCTGGGTTTTGCGGACGATCGCTTTCATCTCTTTGGGCTTTATGTTCTTGTCGAGCTTCCACTTGCTAATTCTTGTCCGATATTGTCGGATCCTGAAGGCTGTCAATCTTTTGCGCCGTTATGGAGCTTACGTAAGCTTACTCTGCGTTGAAACCATGGTCCCGTTGCATAATGATTCTCACATCTTTGAGTGGTTTGTTGTCAGTGATGTGAAGGTGTACAATCCGCGACTTATGAGGGACCCAATCAGCCTCGCGGAGAGTTGGTGCTTTTGGTCTGCGTGTCTTGATGGATGGCTCCAAAGAGCTACAGTCAGAAATTTTCTGCATGCTGTAGGTGACGAAGTTCAGACGAAGAGTCGACTATATCGATGTCAACACACTCAACGCTTGCAGGACCTCGAGACGTGACTGTTGGTGCGTGGATGGCTTTTGTTGGAGGACTTCAGGCGTGTTGAATCAATCTTTCTCCACACTGTGGTAGGGTGGAGAGGCGCACTTTGGTAGGTGCTCAGTAGAAAAGGTGATGTTGCAGGAAGAAGGAGCGAAGCATCACTTATACGTACGTGATCAGGCTGGCTTGCAGTGGGGTGGTTCTGCTCGCTGATTGGCTGCAGAAGTACTATTCTGCAAGCCACATTCTCGCTGGACAGCCTTGCCGCGCTGCACGGCAAACTTTAGGTGTAGATGCAGGTTCCGATGGGTATCCTGAAGCCTGAGTGGAGGACGTGCCACCTCGTTGATTGTGGCAGAAGTCCTATCTATTCTCAGATGGAAGCGTTTATAAGATTCTGCGCTAGACTTACTTCCTACGTCCGTAGCTTTCTCACAGATAGCATCGTACACGACTATATGGGCGAGAAGTACCGGGATCACAATGGCAATTTCGATGGAAGCGGTAGCAGCGATCGTCTTTGGAGTTCTTCAGCTGAGCATCAGCCTCATCGCGCTTTGGCAGCAGCGCCAACTCCGTCATGTGTATCGCAAGTGGAACCCACAGTAATTCATTGCTCGGCAACTACTAATATTGAAGCAGAGTTGCGGTTCGAAGGACGTCGATACACGATCTGAGGAGCACGCCCATTTCGAGATCGAGCCAAGAC
This sequence comes from Macroventuria anomochaeta, assembly GCF_010093625.1. Classification (NCBI taxonomy): domain Eukaryota; kingdom Fungi; phylum Ascomycota; class Dothideomycetes; order Pleosporales; family Didymellaceae; genus Macroventuria; species Macroventuria anomochaeta. Next base: position 523,549 of record NW_022985379.1, read on the forward strand.
CGGGCGGAAAAGGGTGTGATGGAGTGGAGGAAGACTAGGTGGAACAGTAATGTCGATGTTCGCAGGCTGCTGAGGAGGAGGCAATGGAAAGGGAGAGTTATTGTGGAGGTATCCGGCCTGCTCAATGTTCCTCTGCTGGTGCTCAGTGTCGTCGTCCAAAGTTAGTGGCAGAAAGGCAGGGTGAGGAAAGTGTCGATACGCACTTGAGGTTGCTAAGTATTCAACATCTGAAGGAGGCTGTTAGGAAGAAGCATCGGAAGGAGTCTGATGCATAACCATGTCATGAAACTTCCAGTTTTCAAGTTAATATTAGACAATACACTAGCTTTTGAATGGAACATCTCATCTGTGAACACCCAGGGGCCGCCTCCAAACTGTTCATTCCACTCCGTCTCCCTGTCCAAGCGACAGAACATACTAGTTGTAGGCAAAACCACCATACTGCTCGTGTTTCGGTTTTTTTATGTGCGTGTCGAGAGCATACCACATCCGTACAGTCCCATCTGGGCTCTGAAAAAACTCCCAGCCAGGTAGTAACGGCAACGTGAATCCCATGGTTCTGGAGCGATAGTCGTTGTGCGGCGGTGCGGCAACAGTCCAGGGTCCTGCCAACGGTTCGTTGTGCATTGGAAGGTTGGTAATTGGGAAATTGCCTCCGAAACCCGAAGGATACTGCAGCTGTCCAGACGCAGGCATACTATGTCGGTCTTGCAATTTTGGATCCGAGAAACCGCCTGAACTATCGCACCGAGGAGACCCGGAGGATAGTCTCTGAGATTGGTTGGGCTGCTGGGTGCTGGAGCGCCTCTCCCGGAAATGGTGCGGCAGTTGACCGCAGATGGTGTTGCTGGGTATAACCAGTAAAGCGATGAAATGGACGCACTTCGTGGGCACCTACAAGCTACGGGACTCGGCGCGTACAACGCGTCTTGTGCGATATTGTACTCATGCATCCAATGAAATATCTTCCGAGTCTCCACCTCACAGCCCCTGACATCGAGGTGAGCTCTGGTTGGTCCGGCTACGGGATCCTTTGCTTCAGCATCTTCCTCACGATAGCTTGCATCTCCTTCCACTTGATCTTCTTGTCTAGCTTCCATTTACTGATCTGGAACCGGTATTGGCGGATTCTTGCCCATTGCTCGGTGAGTGTCCTAAAATTCTTGCAGTCGTACTCACTCAGCTCTGAATTCGTGTTCTTTCTCCATGATCCCCTTGACCCTTAGCAGCGGCTGGTTCTGTGTCACGTGCAGCTCATAGAGCAGACCTTTCCAGGGCCTCGTGTCGTAATATTGGTGCCTTTGGCTTCCGTGATCTACCAGGAGGCGGCATGGAATTGTTGTGCTCGGCCTGATGAAGCTCGACGCTGATGTCGCGGGCGTCTTCTTGTGCAAGTTGTATTTCGTTGCGGTGTATTATAGCCGAGCTTTCGAATAACATAGACTCGGATAGCTGCATAGAGGAGCTGAAAAGATCAAATGGGTCATCGAAGGTGGATGGGGGCCCCAGCAGGTTATGCGGCGGTTGAGCAAGACGAAGGAGTCGACCGCCGTGGCATCGCCATGATTCATATCTACTGATCGTTCATAGCTGCGACGTAGAAGAGATAGCGTTTGCGGAGACAGAGGCGCTCGAGAACGGAGAGAAGACAGGATCTGACGAGAGAATGGTTGCAGGCAACTCGTAGGTTCACTTGTATCAGAGCAGATTCGAAGGGCTTAGGGTTGTGTCAGATAGGCCGACGTGGCTGAACAAATGTACAATCAATGTTCAAAGGACGGGGATGCTGTGCGACGGCTTGGAAAGATCACGACCAACGACCAGAGAGTCTGCGGTAGTGTTGACCGACCTGCCTTCGACTTTGATCCAGCCTGATGTGTGTCAATGCCAAGTCTGCAAGCTGCATGTTTGTACATTCGTGCTGCAATCCGAAAGTACAATAAGTTCGACGTCGGCGAGAACCTGTGCGGCTATCCGTGTGCATCGCGCGTGAATGACCGCCCAAAACGGAGTTGGTATGAGACCGCGCGCAGGGTGTCTCTTCAGGACCACGTGACCTACACCTTGCTTACCCTGTATCCCACGCTTCCGGCTGATCAATAATCCATAGCTGCCAGACGCCGAAGCGGACTGTGTGCAAGCTGATGTGCTACCCAGTGAATGCGATGGCAGCGTTACCCGATCTTGGATCAGGATCGAGTATCAGTGTGTTGGTGAAAGCAGAAGAGAAGAGCGAATGGTGAGGACCAGGATGGTGCCTAGCGCAAGTGACCGCATACGCCAAGGCTAAGTGGGGTGTGCGACGGGCCTCGAGCTCCAGCACCTTCGGCGAGTGCAAGTCATCAAACCAATATATCTTTCACCGCCGCTGCTGCCTCTGCAGCACAAAACCACACTCCGCCACCTCCCACCACCCATCAGCAACATAAACAGCTCCTCCACCAGCTGTATTACTTGCGCATAGCTGCATACGTCACACCCCGCAATCCTCAGCTCCCCGGCGGCGGCATACACGATAGCTCCGTCTACTGCACCAGCCGGCAAGCTGTCGAAGCGAAAGCATTCCAGCGAGGACTCCAGTCCGCACAAGAAAGTCATGGCAGTGAGTGCGCGCTTTCAATCACCAAGCAGACGCGCCCCAAATGGGCTGGCTGGGATGTGCATTAGTAAACCACTGCATAGCTCATGTGACACCCATGGAACCCTACACTCTCGTCCCACTTACCTTTACACCTGCCTTTACACTGCACACTCAACACCACAACTATGACTAACACGCCTCAGGACAAGATGCAGGTTGACGACCCTCCGGCTGCGGTCGAGCAGCTCAGGGAGGCGTCCGGCAACAACGGCGAGATCGATGAGTCCCTTTACAGCAGACAACTGTACGTACTTGGCCACGAGGCTATGAAGCGCATGGGATCCTCGAACGTCCTCGTAGCTGGTATGCGAGGTCTTGGTGTCGAGATCGCAAAAAATATTGCCCTCGCCGGTGTCAAGTCGTTAACACTCTACGACCCCAAGCCCGCCGCCCTTGCCGATCTGTCGTCACAGTTCTTCCTCCGCCCAGATGATGTCGGCAAGCCTCGCGCGGCCGTCACCGTTCCCCGTGTCTCCGAGCTCAACCCATACACACCTGTGCAGGAATACACTGGCAAGGACCTGACGTCAGACTTATCTCAGTTGAAGCAGTTCCAGGTCATCGTCCTCACAGACACGCTGTTGAAGGATCAGGTCAAGATCGCAGACTACTGCCACGAGAACGGCATCTATGTCGTCATCACCGACACACACGGTCTGTTCGGTACCATCTTCACCGACTTCGGCAAGAACTTCACAATCGGCGACCCTACTGGCGAGAACGTCACAAACGGTATCGTCGCTGGCATTGACTCAGAAGGTCTGGTTTCGGCACTGGATGAGACACGACACGGACTCGAGGACGGTGACTGGGTTACATTCTCCGAGGTCAAGGGCATGGAGGGCCTCAACGACTGTGCGCCTCGCAAGATTGAAGTCAAGGGACCATACACGTTCTCGATCGGCGATGTTTCCGGCTTGGGCGAGTACAAGGGCGGGGGTCAGTACATCCAGGTCAAGATGCCCAAGATTGTTAACTTCGAGCCGCTCAGCCAGCAGCTGAAGAAGCCCGAGCTTATGATCTCCGACTTCGCCAAGTTCGACCGCCCACAGCAGCTCCACGTCGGTATCCAGGCTCTGCACCAGTTCGCTGAAAGCCACAACGGCGAGTTCCCACGACCGCACAACGAGGCCGATGCAGCGGAGGTTCTGAGGATCGCGCAGGGTCTTGCTGGGCAGGGTGAAGACAAGGTCGAGCTTGACGAGAAGCTGCTGAAGGAGCTCAGCTACCAGGCCCGTGGTGATCTCAGCCCCATGGCTGCTTTCTTCGGTGGCCTGGCTGCGCAGGAGGTTCTCAAGTCCGTCTCCGGAAAGTTCCACCCGATCATGCAGTGGCTGTACTTCGACTCTCTTGAGTCGCTGCCTACGTCGACTGCACGCTCGGAAGAGCAGTGCGCTCCGATTGGCTCGCGCTACGATGGTCAGATTGCTGTACTAGGTCAAGAGTACCAGAAGAAGCTCGGCAACATTAAACAGTTCCTGGTTGGTGCTGGTGCCATTGGTTGCGAGATGCTGAAGAACTGGGCTCTGATGGGTTTAGCTGCCGGACCTGAGGGCAAGATCACTGTTACCGACAACGACCAGATCGAGAAGAGCAACCTGAACCGACAGTTCCTTTTCCGACCTCACGATGTTGGCTCGCTGAAGAGCGCGGCAGCAGCCAAGGCTGTTCAGGCTATGAACCCAGATCTGAACGACAAGATCAAGGTTCTGTCCGACAAGGTTGGCCCAGACACCGAAGACATCTTCAACGAGACCTTCTGGAATTCGCTGGACGGTGTCACCAATGCGCTTGACAACGTCGAGGCACGCACATACGTCGACCGTCGATGCGTCTTCTTCCGCAAGCCTCTGCTCGACAGCGGTACTCTCGGTACGAAGGGCAACACCCAGGTCGTCCTTCCTTTCATCACAGAGTCCTACTCTTCATCACAAGATCCACCGGAGAAGTCGTTCCCCATGTGCACACTCAGGAGTTTCCCGAATAGGATCGAGCACACGATTGCATGGGCTCGTGAGATGTTCGACAGTTTGTTCGTCAAGGGACCGGAAGTCGTCAACCTTTACCTCACACAGCCCAACTACCTTGGCGCGTCGCTGAAGCAGTCTGGTAACGAGAAGCAGACACTGGAGACACTGCAAGACTTCTTGGTGACCAAGAAGCCTCTCACCTTCGACGACTGTATCATCTGGGCCCGCCAGCAGTTCGAGAAGAGCTACAACCACAGCATCGCGCAGTTGCTGTACAACTTCCCCAAGGACTCCACAACCGGCTCCGGCCAGCTGTTCTGGTCGGGCCCCAAGCGCGCACCAGACCCATTGAAGTTCGACCCCTCCAATCCCACGCACGCGACCTTTGTCGAGGCAGCAGCCATTCTGCACGCTTTCAACTATGGTATCAAGCCAAATGCGACCAAGGAGCACTACATTGAGGTTTTGAACGACATGATTGTCCCAGACTTCAAGCCCGACCCAACAGTCAAGATCCAGGCGAGCGAGAACGACCCCGACCCGAACGCCAACCAGCCTCCTGCGGACGACAACGACGAGCTGAACGACATCATCAGCCAACTACCGGCGCCGAAGTCGCTCGCTGGCTTCAAGCTTGAGCCCGTCGAGTTCGAGAAGGACGATGACACAAATCACCACATCGACTTCATCACAGCGTGCAGCAACCTACGCGCTGAGAACTACAAGATCGAGCAGGCCGACCGCCACAAGACCAAGTTCATTGCGGGCAAGATCATTCCCGCCATTGCAACCACCACTGCGCTGGTCACTGGTCTTGTCAATCTTGAGCTTTACAAGATCATTGATGGTAAAGATGATATCGAGCAGTACAAGAACGGCTTCATCAACTTGGCATTGCCGTTCTTCGGTTTCAGTGAGCCCATCGCCAGTCCGAAGGGAACCTACGCTGGTCCGGACGGCGACGTGACGATTGATAGACTGTGGGATCGCTTCGAGGTCGACGACATCACCCTGAAGGAATTCATTGACCACTTCAAGCAGAAGGGATTGGACATCCAGATGGTCAGCTCCGGTGTCAGCTTGCTATACGCTTCATTCTATCCCCCTGCCAAGCTAAAGGACAGGATGGGATTGAGGTAAGTAAAATTTTCTCTTCTTGTTGTGACTTAACTAACAACAATCCCAGCATGAGCAGGCTCGTCGAGCACGTCAGCAAGAAGCCTGTGCCGGAGCACCAGAAGAACGTCATCTTCGAGATCACTGCGGAGGACCAGAAAGAGGAGGATGTTGAGATCCCGTACGTTATGGTCAAGCTGCAGAAGTAGGATTCTTCAACTGGACGGTGGGACTCAGTTCTTGAGAATGGTAGATGATGAATTGGCACGGAGTACGACCACGATAGACGAATTGCATGAATAGACACTACTTCAGACATCCACCTTGGGCACGTGACCACCTTGGACACTTGACGTTCGCTTACCGTGAGCCGTTGCGGCAACCGAGTCCGAGTCCAGTCTCGGCCGCCGACGTGGGGCGAGTGGCCAAGCCGCCAGCCCTACAATGGCGGGACGTTGATTATCAAGCTTCAAGTGACATTTCTCCATCACGCAACCATGTGAGCCACACAACCACACCGCCAGCTACACAACAGCATGGCGCCCTCACTCGAAGAACCAACACAAGTCGATTTCGACGCGCCCCTCAAGAATGCGCCGAAACTCGTTGCGCCCGAGCCAGGTACTTACCCCGCCACTCACACTTCCGTCCATTCTCGAGCGTCGATGTGTGGTATGAATGCTAACGAACGTCCTCAGAGCACTGCCCCGGCCCCGAATCCCTCCAGGCAGGCAAAGCAGACAACTGCGCCGGCTGCCCAAACCAAGCCATATGCGCCTCCGCCCCAAAAGGCCCCGACCCAGACATCCCCCTCATCACCGCACGCCTTGCTTCCGTGCAACACAAGATCCTCGTGCTGTCCGGCAAAGGTGGCGTCGGAAAATCCACATTCAGCACCATGCTCTCCCACGGCTTTGCATCGAACCCCAATTCGACGGTAGGGTTGATGGACACGGATATTTGTGGTCCAAGCATACCGAAGATGATGGGTGTTGAAGACGAGACGATCCACGTCACGGGCGAGGGATGGGAGCCCGTGTGGGTGTCTGAGAATCTGGGCGTTATGAGCGTGCAATTCATGCTGCCCAACCGCGACGATGCTGTGATTTGGCGCGGGCCAAAGAAGAACGGACTCATCAAGAAATTCCTCATGGATGTGTCTTGGGGCGAGCTGGACTTTTTGATCGTCGACACACCGCCGGGCACGTCAGATGAACACTTGAGCGTAAACTCGTTCCTGAAAGCGAGCGGCGTCTCTGGTGCAGTCCTCGTGTCCACGCCTCAAGAAGTCGCGCTCCTCGACGTGCGCAAGGAAATCGATTTCTGCAGAAAGGCCAAGATCCCTATCCTTGGCATCGTGGAGAACATGTCCGGCTTTGTGTGTCCGGGGTGCAAGCACGAGTCTCAGGTTTTCCGCGCGAGTACGGGAGGCGCGAGACGGTTGGCGGAGGATGAGAACATACCGTTCCTGGGGGCTGTGCCGCTGGATCCGAGGATTGGCATGGCGTGTGATTTTGGTGAGAGCTTTTTGACGGCGTATCCGGATAGCCCTGCGTGTGCGGCTATCAGGGGGGTTGTCAGGAGAGTGGGGGAGGAGTTGGGGTTGAGTGGAGAGGAGGTGTTGCCTGAGGGGGAGGAGGAGTAGGTGGTTAGAGGAGGAGTAGGTGATTAGAGGAGGAGTAGGTGATTAGAGAGGAGTTGATTGCATGGGCGGCGTTCTATTCTTGCATAGCGACCTTACGGTTGGAAGATACACACAAGGTCAATAAACGATTTCGACAACTAAACCTTTCCATCTAGATTCTGCCTCTGTGAGTTTTCATGGTCGACTAGAGAGCCGCAACCAGACGAAACGATGGGCGAAGTCATCCAAACATCAACCTCAAATAGAGGGGTTCTGAACGCCAAGACGTCGAGACACCTGCACGAACTTATCATGGTCTTCCAGCGTTCATCCTAGACTACCCCGTTGCACACACAATGCCGCATATCCAAGCAGGCGCCTACTCATAGGACGTTAAACCAATCAATCAACGTGCAGGTGCCACGTACACAGCCACCTACGTGGAGCTACAATAGGATTACAAGGAATCACGACTTCAACGAGGCAGGCTTGCCTTCCTCCAGCTTCACGATACCACATCTCATGAGGCAGCAGAGACGCTCAATCGACAATCGAGGTCTTGCAGAGCTCAGAACAAGGATCTGATAGTTCACCAACAACGAAAGAAGACCACAGCGCCGCTTTTTGTCAGCAGCTGAAACGCGTCACGCACGGCCACAGCGCCAGCCACTCGTACCCAGCGGATCGCCATTTAGTCTTGGCGGGAACGGATGCAAAGCTTGGATCCACTGCGCAGACGGGAGCCAAAGTGATTTCGCCGGGACTTTGCGATGCGCCCGAGCCTTGCAGTAGCCACTGCTAGACTCGAGATGGCGTGTTTGACGTCTGATCTGCTCCACTAAAAAAGATGAAGGCAAGATTGCGATTCACATGGGCGACATCTGGTTGGAGCAAGATGTGAAAGATGTCATGAGAAGCTGAATGCTTGGCTTTTGGGACGAGGAAGGGGGGGATGGGTGTGGCTGGCTAGCGGCAAGCATCCCTGCCCGCAGCGCCATAGCAACCTTGGAAACCATATAGACAGTGACGCATCCACGTCTGCCGCCGTGCGCCTCTCCATCGTGCTCTTTGCGACCTTTGAGACACCCAGCACGATTGTTTCGTGCGATTTGTAGGAGCCGCGCAAAGCGCAACGCGCAACACGCAACAGTACACACGCCCCAGTACCACACGCCCAGGCGTGCAATAACTGAGCTTACGCAGGCCGAGCGCATTGCAGCTAGCAGGTGGTTGCTCGCTTGACTCAAGTCGCAGCACTGACGTTTGGCACAGAACAATTGTCGACGTGCTGTTCCTTCCTGACGATACCCATTGACCGACCACCATGGCCGGCGTCATCACCAACGAGCAGCAGGGCCTGTCGCCCGTCAACCAGCAGTACCAGAAGAATGGCGTGCCTGACGGAACCCAGCCTCACCCAGATCCTCACAGTGGCACCACCGGCGTCGGATACGGACCGCAGATTGTCAGCACCTCAGAAGGGCTGGACATCGTGGCTGGCCCGCTCCTCAACTACAGGCACACCAGCACCAATGGCGGAGAGACACTGTGGCACGGCAGCATCCTGATCGTCACCACGCCAGGACAGCATGATCCTGTCATGGTAGTGGCGCCCGCGGGCCCCGTCGACCCGAATGCAGGCAACGTCCAGTTCAGCAGACCCCAGCCCGTAAGAATCGGTGGAGAGAAGCTATACGAGGACCCCAAGCGCGCATTCTGGCGCTTCATCGTCGAAGTGCCGTTCCAGCAGTTCGAGGCGCGATGGCAGTACGAGTTCCAGCATCAGGTGTACGCGGACCGCAGCAAGGCAGAGAAGCCGCAGAACTTTGCCGTGCCTTCGATTCACCAGTCGATGCGCATCATGTTTCACTCGTGCAATGGCTTCAGTGTTGGCACCGATGTTGACGCTTGGTCTGGCCCAGCGCTCTGGAACGATGTTCTGCGTATGCATGAACAGAGGCCTTTCCATGTTATGCTTGGTGGAGGCGACCAGATCTACAACGATGGAGTGCGTGTTGATGGACCATTGAAGCCTTGGACCGCCATTAGCAATCCTCACAAGCGTCGCGACTTCGCTTTTGGCGAGCAGATGCGCGCGGACTGCGATGAGTACTACTTCCAGAACTACGTCAAGTGGTATGGTCAGCGACCTTTCTCCACAGCCAATGGTCAGATTCCGCAGGTCAACATTTGGGATGACCACGACATCATCGACGGATTTGGATCGTACACCGACCACTTCATGAAGTGCGCCGTCTTCAGAGGCATCGGTGGCGTCGCGCACAAGTACTACCTGCTCTTCCAACACCACTTGGCTCCTCCAAAGAGCACATTCACCACCGATGCGCCCAAGACGACAAGTGCGGACCCCAGCGGAACGACTCCGGCGGATCCTGTGCAGCTGGAGAAGACCTGGGTCATGACGGACGACAAGGGTGATCCGTCGTACATTATTGGACCAAAGCCCGGCCCATACGTCGAGGAGCGCAGCCGAAACATCTACTGCCAGTTGGGAGCACGTATTGCATTTGCTGGTATCGATGCACGAACGGAACGCACTCGTCATCAGATCAACTACCCGGAAACGTACAAGATGGTCTTCGATCGCTTGGACAAGGAGTTCTCGGCGAACACGAACCTCAAGCATCTCATCTTCCTGCTTGGTGTGCCGATCGCGTATCCGCGTTTGATCTGGCTTGAGAACATTTTGCAGTCTCCGCTCATTGCGCCCATCAAGTTCTTGAACAAGCGGTTCGGTTTGGCAGGCTCGTTCTTCAACCAGTTTGATGGCAAGGTCGATTTGTTGGATGATCTAGATGACCACTACACAGCGCGTCAGCACAAGACTGAGCGCCGCGAGCTCGTCCAGATGCTACAGAACTTCTCGAAGAAGCACTCTGCTCGCGTCACCATTCTCGGTGGCGACGTACATCTTGCAGCCGTTGGACGTTTCTACTCCAACCCCAAGCTTCAGATCCCAGCCGAGCATGACTGGCGCTACATCCCAAACGTCATCAGTTCCGCCATCACCAACAAGCCCCCACCCGCCGCCGTAGCCAACCTGCTCGCCAAGCGCAACAAAATCCACCACCTGGACCACGACACCGACGAGACCCTCCTCGAGATCTTCAACCGCGACCCCGGCGTCAAGGGCGAAACGCACGTCGTCCGCGCCGGCACGGAACCCATCTCCACCTCCAACGGCCTCGCAAACGGTGAGCACACCGACGCGCCCACCAAGGAAGAAGCGCATAAGGGCGCCGCAGTAGTCAACGGCAACAAGGTTGACCAGAAGACCCGCAACTCAAACCACGCTACCATGCCCTCCCGCAACTACGCCATCATCTGCGAATCAACACCGCCCTCAACCTCAACTCTGTCTGCGCCCGCCGCTGCACCTGGTCAGGCACCAAGCATCAACGGTGCCGCGAGCGCGATCTCTGCGCCGCCTGAGAGGAAGGGGAATATGCGCCATGCAATCCATGATGGTGAGAAGAATGCTGGGACTGGGCATCCTGCGGCCCAGGGGCTGACGCCTACGGGGCTTTGTGGGCCCTTTGGACTAGATGTTACGCTTAGAGTTGAAATTAGCAACTCTGATAGAGAGGGCAGGACGGATGGGTATGGGTTTAGTATTCCGGCGCTCGATGCGGGCGGGTATGCGCAGCAGGGGAGTAGTTGGTAGAATGAGGAAGGCAAGGGTCGAGGGGAGGCCTGGACGGTTCCGGGGCATGTGGAGGAGATGGGCGGTGGTGACGGGTAGAGAGAGAGCTTGTGAGAAGAGAGAGAGAGAGAGAGAGAGAGAGAGAGAGACGGATGGGAGAGGGGAAGATTGAGGGAAATAGAGGTTGGGTAATGTGTTTCATGCTTTGTGCTTGGTATACCCGAATCGTATAGTTTGTAGTCTCTAATTCAACAATCATGTGTCAGGCCTGGGGTGTTCTTGCGTGTCAAAACTCGTTGCGTCGCTCCTGCCTGCCTCTACTGGCGTGTCAACAACTTCGATTTCACTGCTCCTTCTTTCCATAACCAATATCGACCAGCGGCTCTTCCATCCCACCCTCCGTACCAGAAAACTCGTCAGATCGTGTATCTTCGCCCTTCGGATCGGGTTTCTACCACACGTTAGTTTTGGTTACAGAACACAGGTGTCGGTGCCACTTACGATGTAGGCGACTGAGCTGTCGTTGCTGCCAGAGTGCGACAAGACCGATGCTGAGCTGCAGGATGCCGAAGGTGATCGAGGCAAGAGCCTCAGGCGACAGTTGCGCTGCCATTACAATATGGTTCTTAACTCAAGAGGAAGTCAACTTGATGGTGTATACTGAGGCTCAGGTATATCATCTGTTGAATGTACCCCCCTACCATCTTATACCATATTCTGGCAGATGCACTGACACTATACCGGCGCCCGGGAAAGATCCGACGAGATTGTGAATCTGTTCTGTAGTACGGCCACTCACGCTCAGATGCATAGCCGCCCTGACCGGTCAGACGTCACCCAACGGCGCAGCGGCACGCTTCCGAAACAAGAACATTTTCTACATTCCAGTTGGTCGAACGTCTCGCCAAGTCATCTTTCCGCGTTCTCCTGTGGCCTGAGCGTGCATATTGTGAATTTGATCCGGCCAATCACAAGAGGTCTTTCCGGCGCCACCAGTATCAGGCTGGCGTTGACATGGAAAATTGGAGGTCCCCCTTACATATCTATAAGAGAGACTCGACCTACCGGCGAGTCAGTACAAGAAGCACACGATTCTTCTCATACCTTCACTGAACAACCCAGGAGTCTCCATGGTCAGTACAGAGCAGGCTGATGCGCCCAGGCTTGTACTGACAACGATACAGGATCCTCACGATCTACCTACGCAATGCGGTTGGCCAGTAAATACAACTGATCCTACAACATTTGACGCTGCGGATTTTGCACACTCATGGATGAGCTTGCCTGATCTTCCCTTCGAGACGACGACTGAGCCCCCTGACAAGACATTTGCTGGGTTTGCTGGTATACAAGAGCAGGGTGATCATTGCAACGGACTCGATCAGCCACTTGCGAAGCGTCGCAAGCCAAAAGCAACGACTCTGCGCGACATTGATTGGGAGCCTCACAAATCTCGCATCCTCGAATTGTACAGCCATCAGAAACTAGGACTTCAAACTGTACAGCAAATCATTTGGGCAGAAAAAGGGTTTCACGCTGAGTATGGCCTCTTGTTTGCCCTGATAAATGGTCTGCTAACTCGTCTAGGCTTCGGCAGTATGAGACAGTGATTGAGAAATGGAAGCTCGGCAAGTACATCAAGCTTCGCGAGATGGCGAGCATTGTTCGCAAGGTGCAGCAAAGAAAACTTATTGACATCGACCAAGGCGACCTGACTTTTAAAGTGAGGGGAAAGCGGGTCGAAACTGAGAGAATAAAGCGTTGGATGCGAGCCCACGGCGTTCCGGAAGATGAACTATATGTCCCAAGTCCTCCGGCACGTAAGTATCCGCCTCCGTTTAAACTCATGTGGGTGCTGATGATTGCAGCGACTCCCTCGGATGTAGAGTGTCAGACTACATCTGAGCGTAGCACTCCAGTGCAAAGCCCGGCGAGCTTAGCAAGCTTTTTCTTCGATGAAGACCCTCAGCCCTCTGCTACCTCTCCTTGGAGGTTAGGGATCGATTCAAATGACGGTGATGCCGAACAACCGCCAATGGTTGACTCCAGAAGCTACGACTATTGTATGGCAGGATGTGCTTTACATGAGCGTATTCAGGTCATAATGAACCCACACAGAAAGTTGGACGACGGAAGTGCTAAAACACTTACGGCGCGGGGCTGCATCTATCAAGCCATACTATCAGTCCGTATGGATGACGATGGGGAAGTCGCACGTCTCGGCGACGCTCTGAATGATACACTATGTGAGGTCTCGAATGCGCTGTTCTCATTTTACCAGGCTCGTTACGTGCTAGAACCGCGACTCGATCAGACTCTTACAGAGCTACTCTGCCATGGTGACGTTTTGAAAAACCTAGGGGACTGGTTGCAGAAGATGCAGAAGGCTTTTCGAGATATAGAGCAAGGTTTCAGGGAGGGTTGGGACCTGCAGATATGCTTCTGCGACGCGGTACGCAGGCTGCGTATGGTGCAATGGTGGTCGCAAGAGATGGAGATCAAGACTCTTGAGAAGATTGAGTCGTTGCGCACCGTCGACCAATCTCGGACAATTGAGTCCTTGCACGCCGTCGACCTACCTCGGACAATCGAGCCCATGAACTGGATTGCATGATGCCAGCATACGAGCTCAGGGTTCGATCAACCTCCTGGGGCATAGAAGTCTAGTGTTACCCTTCACGCTGCCACCAGCGGGTGAACCACAATAATGCTATTTTGGTTTGTTGTAGCACTTATTGCAAGTAACTCACTCTTTCAGATATGTATGTTTCCACTGACTTCGTGACACATTTTCCTCTTTCGTGTCGACAAATCTTTCACCAACATTTCAGTCTTCAGTCAGTCATATTTGGGAAAGCTCTGAGCACTCATTCTAACGCTGACCTTTGTATGGAAGTAACGCTTCTTCATCTACATCTTCGCGTTTACTTTTGGCTTCCGTTCTCGAAATCGTATCAGTCCATCTTGAAACGTCGTCGCTATATGCACTCCCCTCTCATAGTCCCACATCCTACTCGTATGCAGTCCTCTCCCGCCCGTCGCTCTTGTCATCCAAGCTTCCTGCACAAACCACTTCCTCCCATCTGCATCCCTATCATCCCCTTCGTACCCATCTAACGAGCACAGCGACAGCTTTTCATCCTTCCACAGCGTGCAATCAGCATTCGGATGATCGATGCGTGGTTCAGGCGGCATGATCAAATCTTTGACGCCGACGTGGAAAATTACACTATGTGAAAGTGAGGCCATTCGCGTAAATTCCCTCCCATGGTCGAGGTGGTTGGGCACGATGAAGAGCGAATTGCGGTCTGATGCGTACAAGTGCGCACACGCATGCAGGTTCGCCTCCCTGGTTAACGACGCTTTCCCTGGGCCGGGTGGAAAGGGAGCTGTCGGTAACGGCAGACTGCCTCTCAGGGTGTAAAATGTCAGCTGTCTCCTGTCTAGAGGATCGCGACTCGCATTGTACCTGCTCATATCGGCTTTACGCAGATGCAGACCACCGATCGGATTGAAATGCTCTGGATGCGCTGGAAGGTAGATTTCGCGGAAATACTCTGAGTCGTTACTCGGTGCCGCATCATGCATCATAGGTTCGTCCTGCTTCCCACCCAGCGCTTCGCTGTACTTTTTCTTCAGGTCGACGTGCTCTTGCACATCGAATGGCGAGACCTCTTCGCGCTTGAACGAGCACGTGCATGTGAACATAGCCTGACCCACATCTTGAACGACTGTGACGGAGCGTGTGCAGTAGTTGTATCCATTTCTTATCTTATCAACTTTGTAGATGTAGTGTTCGTTGGGCTTGCCGCCTAGGATGAACCAGCCCGTGATGTTCTTGCTCGACAATCAGCATTTATAGTGGTCACAATTTCAGAGAAACGCACGTGAATGAAGAACCCTTCATCAGCCGTCTGAGCAGCCGCCCATGCTGCTTGCGCAAATACATGGCCGCCATATGTCCCGTTCTCGCCTCCGGTGGGAGAGTAAGCTTTCACTATCGAGCGGAACGTCCATGCATCGATCTTTTCGAGCTCGATAACTTTGTCAAAAGGAAGAACGGCCTTGTCGGGTGTGAAGTATGGGCGGACTACCATGTTTGCTTGGGAAAGCTACGAAGAGATGCGGAGGCTTCGATTTACATGTTGAAGTTGAAGACGAGATTAGGGTTGAGGCTCTGCGAAATGGACCTCGGAACTTGACGAGCGCGGGGTTCCGCGCTACCGGTACGGGGAACGACGGCCTTGCCATCGAAATCGAGTCAGACCATGCATCTAAAGCAGCTGCTGGAGTTTCGACGGGCTCAATCTCCTCATGTCTCTTCTCTTGAAGCAGCACCTGATGGAGGAGTGGATCCACACATTGTGCTCAGATGATCGCGCTAGCACGCAATCCCCATCGCCGATTCGTCAGCCATCGTGAATCATCCCAGCCTCATTCTCACCACCACGTTCTCCCTTCTATCACGACACAACATGGCTTCATCAGAAACAACACCGCTGCTGCAGCGTGATGACACACCCCCTGTTGACATCGTACGCCAACAAGATGGCAATGAATCCGCATCACCCCGCGGAACATTCGCCCGCAACCTCAGCGCCCTCGACGGCTTCGCCCTGCTCATCAGCATCGTCATCGGGTCCGGCGTCTTCTCCTCTCCCGGCCCCATAGATGCCAACGTGCCCTCTCCCGGCGCAGGGCTTCTCATCTGGCTCCTCGGCGGCATCCTCGCTTGGACCGGCGCGCTCACCATGGCCGAGCTGGGCACCGCGATTCCAGGCGAAGGCGGCATCCAGCCCTACCTAACCCACATCTTCGGCGAGTTCTGGGGTTACTTAGCGGCCTGGAGTTGGATCGTCGCGACGATGCCGGCTACGCTTGCGATTCTGAGTATTGTGTTTGTCGAGAGCGTGTATTCTAGTCTGGGGATTAACAATCCTACGCCGCCGGTCACGCATAAGTTGTTGAGCATTGCAGTGTTGGCAGTTATTACGACCTTGAATTCGATTAGCACAAAGACTAGTACGAGGTTGTCGGGGTTCTTTGTTGCGGTCAAGTTCTTGACTATCTTTTTGCTTATTGTTGCGGGTCTAGTGGTTGTCATCAAGTACAGTCTTACTGGTAACGATGTTGGTGGTGTGGACTGGCGAAGGGAACATTGGTTTGCTCCGAGGCGCGATACTCCGCGACCTGATGGAGCACCGGGTCGATTCGATTGGACTAAGGTGTCGACCTGGGAGTCGCTTGGTTTCTACAGTGCAGCTTTGTATGGAGCGCTGTGGGCGTACTCGGGATGGGATAAGGTGAGCTGCTGAAACGTCCACAATGAGACGGAAGATCGCTTACATTCAACTAGGCGAACTATGTCGCTGCTGAACTGCGCAATCCCAGCAAGCAGTTGCCATTGTCTATCAACACAGCTATTCCGACCATCATTCTATGCTACGTAGCTGCTAACGCGGTCTACTACATCCTGCTGCCGTGGAAGCTGGTTTCCACTACAGATGCTGCGGCGGTTGTAAGTCAAGCTTTCTCTTTGAGACCCTCGTACACCGTGCTAACTTTCACAAACAGACGGCAGTGAATCAACTTTTGGGCAAAGGTGGAGCCTACGCTGCCACAATTCTTATCTGTCTGGTTATTGCAGGCTCAGCGCTTGGCAACTCCTTCGTTTCTGGACGCATGGCTGTCGCAGCTGCGAACAAGAACTGGTTCCCTGCAGCTTTCGGTACAGTGGGTCAGATTGGGACTTACAAAGTCGCCAAGGGCGCTGAAGGTGAAGAGAACGCTGAAGAAGCGATGGATAAGGGGGAGTCACCAATGTACGTTTTTATTCGTATAAGGCTTACTCTTGACATACTGATGGTTCTACAGCAACGCACTGATTCTCAACTTCGTCGTCTCAGCGGTCTACATCCTCCTCGGCAACATGCGCATTTTGCTCACCCTCAACGGACTCGCGGAGTACGCATTCTTCTTTCTCACCGTGCTCGGTGCCATCATTCTGCGTTTTCGAGAGCCGGAACTGGAGAGACCGGTCAAGCCCTTCATTCTGATACCAATCTTGTTTGCACTCATCAGCGGGTTCGTTGTGGTGCGGGGCGCGGTGTTTGCGCCAGTGCAGGCTGCGATTCTGATCGGTATTTGGATTGTTGGTGCGGTGTTCTACTATGTGAGGAGGAGAGTGCTGAGGTAAGCGAGCTGAAGACGAGGTTGAAGCGGATCATTACGATCGGTCGATGGCAGAGGAGCTAGACAGCGACTAGTAGCCTTCTGGATAAGCACCAAGACAACACGAGACTCGATCCAACCGACCTTTGGCCTTTCTTTCGCTAAGTCTGGTGGTTGATTGCTTGGATCTAGCGACTTCGTCACGAGCACTGGGGCACTAAGCGGTGAAGCGCCGGGTGCAAGCGAGCTGAACTTCAGCTCTTTGTTCCGAGCTCCAAGACCCACTGAGCAACCCATCAGCTATATAGGTGCAACGGCAACCCGATGTGAAGATGCCGCCGTGTAACTCAAATCAATCTTATTGATCTAGTAGACACAATGGGCGACTCATCGACACCCAAACCAACAGAGGGCTACTTCGACAACAAAGCCCGCGCGGCCGCATACGAAGCGTCCACAGGCGGCTGCACGCGCGACCTCGCACGGCACATACTCACACTTTGCCCTTCCATCACATCGGGCTCCGTGATCCACGACAATGCCTGCGGAACCGGCATTGTGGCCCAAGAAATTGTCGCGCGCAATGTTCTCACCAAAGGAGGCCCGGACGCCGACTACGCTCTGACTATCCACTGCACCGATAAATCGGAAGCCATGGTGAGCCTCACACAATCCGGCTACCAGGGCTGCGAATCCGCAAACTCCATGCTTGCTTCCTTCCTAAACGTGCGCGTCCACTTCACCGTCACACCTAGCGAGTCTCTCTCCTTCCCAGACGGAACCTTCAGCCACTCATTCACCAACTGCGGGATCCTGCATTTCGACAACGGCCTCACCGGTGCGCGGGAAATCCTGCGTACGCTGAAGCCCGGCGGCACGGCCGTAGTGACGAGCTGGAAGGAGCTCAAGCCGTTTGAAGTCGTGAGGGAAGCGCAGCGGGCGTGCGGCCACGAGGAGCCCTTGTTTCGGCCTCCGGTTGATGAGAAATGGTTCAAGGCAGAGACGCTGGAGAGTGTGTTGAGAGACGCGGGATTCGAGACTGTCGAGATAGGAGAGAAGACGGTGCATGTTGCAGGCAAGGATGTGGGAGAGTTGTGTGGGCACTTGATGGCCTTGTTGAGTAGGTATAGCCAGAAGTGGAGTGGGGAGGAGGAAACCACGTTCAGGAAGCAACTAGAAATTGAGGTGGAGAAAGCTGTTGTGCCGATCAAAAGGCCGAGTGCGGAAGAAGGTGTAGAGGAACTGGTAGGGATTCCGATGGTGGCGCTAGTCGGTGTTGCAAGGAAGTGATGTTGATAGCGAGTATGCAGGTAAAAAGATTGTTACGGTATCGGTCAGTCGGTAGGCCTGAGGTTGCACAACATCAGACTATCCTGGACTAGCATGTTTCAGGTCAGGTATAGCGTCGTCTTCTCCTAGCTAGATAGCAACTCAGCGCAGTAATCCATCGACCCGATAATCCTACGTTATCGTTTACCGTAGCTATCAGTGTACTACAGCGACTACGCCGCCACAAAGATGAACAAAGAAAGTCTTGCATTGCACTCGCAAAGATCTCAGTCCAGGTATGACTATGCTGCTAGGGTATGGAATGAAGTGCAAAAAGAGAAACCCAAAAATTTCGGACTCAAGGAGCCACTCTCAGGGAGGAGCCCAGAGTTTCGCGCATTAGGAGCCGCTCTCATATGCGCTTTCATGGTGATCCGGACCCAAGACCTCCAGGCTAGTGCAAGTGTTGAGTCGCCTGGCGACACAAATGTAATGAACAACTGGCAAATTAGTAAATATCTATACACCACATCATCGAACATTTTCTGTCAAGTGAGCCGCCGAGCACGAGCTTGACCATCGAAAACTTCAAGAATTGCTGTTGTGAAATCTTTACTTGCGCCTTCGAAGGCGCACTTCCTTTACTCTCTTCAGACAGACTGGCGGACCGAGATGGCAAGTGCGCGGCGTCCGCAGACACTAAGTGAACAAGAGTCGTAAACACTCTGACACCGGAATCCTTACTCCTTGCAAATATCCCTAGCACGTATGCTAAGACAAATAGATCAAGTTGCGTGTCGATCATACGTTGTATGTGCTTAAAATCAATATTGTCACCAGAAAACAGTCACGACAAGCATTAACATTATCCCACACGTCAAATCACACGTACCAATGATTACACAATCGTAAAGGTCTTTTCCTCGAGCTTGTCAGCTTCTGAACCCATAAACCTCGCTACTTGCCATTGCAAGCCGTCCCATTGACACAAGCCGGCGCGTTTGTGTTGGCCAGGCGTGGTTTCGTCCTCCACGAGACAGAGAGCTACAAGTTCCTTAGCAACATCGTCTTCGCCGAGAACGACGCATTCAAGGTTGAGAAGTGAGTCAATTGGGCGGTCAAGCAGCCATCTAACGGACCCAAGTTTCTTGGTGCCTACGGAGAGTGACTCCCATCTTCGCCCTATCAACGTCCGTTTGAAGTCTTCGGCCGTGAGTTTGCAGGAGAAAGACGGCCCAGACAATTCCAACGCAGATTGTGTGTGCGCAGCTGCTGGCTCATACTGAGTTATGACGGATATGTTCCTGACAACAGGCACGAGGTCAACGAAGGCTCGGCCGAACTCACTCGAGTCCGTGGCTTTGCAGTATGACACTGGGCCATCTGCATTGAGCCATGACCACGTTGGGCCGAACGATTGTGTGTTGGCGTCCTGAGGAGCGGCTATTGTGGTCCGATCCTTTCGCCACCAGATGAGTTGTTTCCACAGGTTCTGTTCCCACATGCCGGCTACTGATGGCACGTTAAGCAGACGTTCGACCGCTTGTATGATTCCTTGTATGGCAATCAGCTTGTCCATCGGGTTGCTGAGGAAGCGCGCCGAGTAGTTTTGAATCACGTGAAACCAGATGTCTGCAATGTTTTCTCGAAGACGTGATACGTCACCAGACCCTGCAGTTGCTCGACGCAGAACTCTGAATGCCCACGTTTCGTCCGGATTAGTGTCCTCCAGGAGCGATGCTGAGACTGGGGATAGTTCGGAAGCAGACAGTGTGACGCAATCCCAGTATATCTGATTCTGGCCGTAGTACAGTATCCGAGGCGAGAGGAGTTGTTCTTGGAGGATCCAACCTCTAGTGTCCAGGACACCCTTGGGTCGAACGCCACTTTGAACGCCATTTGTTGCTGGGAAAATATATAGCTCTTCTGCTAGATCACCAGAAAAGTCTAGATACTGCTTAAGGTCTTGACCGGTGAACCGCTCCACGTGACGAAATTGAAACGGTCTAAGCTTTTGAAAGTCACGCTTTCGGAACATCCCCTCATCCGGACTTGTCGAGTTCGCTGCTGCCAGGGTAAGAACAGCGTTGTTGTAAACAAAGCTCATCTCTGAGGCTTCGTGCAACCAGTCTTCGTCTGAGTCCTGTATAATGCACAAAGCATCAATCCATAGGAAGTGGTACCCGAGCCCTCGGACAACCGTGATCGCATCCCGCATCGTTGGCGATAGCTCTTCTGCGGGAAATGAAAGCAATCGCTGCTCTAGATTGCTGAGTGTAGTTCGAGATGTTTCATCGAGTCCCCAACGGTGGCTGAGTGTCACATATGGCTCATCCAGGCGTACCGAATGCGATCTGTGAACTAGTCGCAGTGAATTCCCGCCTAACAGCTCTACTAATCTGGTTGGGTGGTACAAACGAGGTCGGGCTCGACATACTTGATGTTTCTCGATGCAAGTATCCAGCCAATGTCGAGCTGTTGCTGTGGCTGCAGATGAGCCTGAGCTTGAATCATCTAACACAGCTATGGCTTGTAGCAGGCGATGGGATGCATCTGAAGATATTAGCGTAAGCTATATAAAAAGGCTGCCACACTATCATGTACAGAAAGCTTAGCTTAATTCCTAATTATGAAATGCAAGGCTCACATGGCAGCGGTCTTATTGGATGCTGACGCTCAACGTTGCCGAGTTTTGTGATCAGGCATCTAGTCTGTGCCTCTTCATCTCGTCCTAAAGCAAGGCCCATGACAGGTCCGGCTAAGTGGTGATTGCTAGCCAAACACTCTTTCTGGACGTGCAAGAGAGTGCAGAGAGAGCATAGCGATGGTCTGGTTGTGACACTGGCTTGCCGGTTCGATATGGCAGCGGCAGAATCTTCATGTTGGCCATGGGTGCAAACAGTAAGAGGAAGTCTGCTTGCCAGGGTCCAGACGAACTTCCTTGAATCGAATGATCCAAACCATTGTGGAGGACCACGGCGAACAAGAAACGCCGATGATGACGAACGCACTATGTCTCTTCTGTCGTAGTTCAGCCTTTCGAACGACGCGAACCTCCCTCGAGGAGGGCGACGCGCACTATTTGACTTGAGACGTTCAGCAGCGAGATGTCTGTCTTCTCTTATGGCTCTCTCCAGTAACTGCGACGCCTGATATCTCTCGCCATGACAGCCAACATTATACTCGAGTAGGAGGAATGCTATCGCATCTCGGGATAGTTCAATCGCAAGATCAAGAGCAGTATGAGCGTTCGCGAACCAACTGACCGTCAGAGGATTGTTCGGTATGTATCCGCCGGGAATAGCCCGACACGTTACATCGGTTCCAGAGCTCAGCAACAATTCAAGCATGCTCTGCGAACCATGCCAAACGGCAATGTGAAGTATTGACCATCCCAGGGAAGCGAACTGCTCGAACGCTTCGTCTCGTAGAAGCCGCCACTGACCACCCAGCGGCTGGGGCACACAGCGATTCCCCATAAAAACTCGAAACGATGGCCCGTGACTGTCTGATTTGGGTAATTCCAAGACGACGTCAGGTGGCTTTGGGCCTCGGAGTCCGTTCCTTAAAAGGCGGAGAGCGGTTTTGTCCGATTTAGCGGTCATCAGCTTCCTTATAGCAGATTGGTATCCAGGACTTGGATCGGCTCCAGCACTCAGCAGAAGTTGCGCCGCGGCGTCGTTCCCGTAGTACACAGCTTCCATAAGCGGTGTGACACCAATACTATCATGGGTGTCGGGATCAGCACCAAGTTCGATAAGACGTTGGCAAAAGGCAGTTGTGACACTCCCGACTGCAATGTGCAGAGCCGTGAGGCCACGACTGTCAGCAGCCGATACTTGGGAGCCATTCCTGAGGGCGATGGGAAGAAGACGCAAGTCATCGACTACTGCAGCCACAAGTGTTTCAGGTACACCATGCGAAAGTGTTGTAAGAAGAGTCGGATTGCGCTCGATGCACTGTATAGCCTCTTCCGGGAGTTCGAGAGGTGCCCGGCGAACCCGCTTCAATCGAGCGATTTGTTCTTCAGTAGTCAACAGGTAAGCGCAAAAGAAGCTGGCCTGTCCTAGGAGATGCTCTTCCAGAGTGCTTGTGACCCACCGTTGCAGTGGTCGATCCATAGGAACCTGCGATTTGAGCAACCGCTCGATGAAGCGCTGTTCTCCAGAGTCCAGGTATCGAGTACGTTCGGTCATGAACCCAGCACAGAGGTAGTAGATGATATCGTTCAATCGTGCGCCATGCCTGGCCAAGAGTGTTGTAAGTGCGTGGTCCCAGTCTGTTATGCTCTCGACAATCGGACTACACTGACGGGTCAAACCCCTAGCCACACTCTGTGTCCAGCTTCTGACGATGTAAGACGGTTTGTCATGTGACGTGCCATCGAGCCATTCGACTTTGTCCGCATTTGGCTCCAGGCGTTCCACTGTCAACCTATTATCGCCTTTGTAGATACCAACAATGATATTCGGATCAGCGCCTGCCTCCAGAAGTGACTTGACACGATTAAGGCGATCGCAGCGGTTGGCTTCAGGTAATGGAATACCGTATGCAGGTAGGTCCTGACTACGTACGAAACATCGTGCGAGCAGAAGTGTCTCCGCAGAAAGGGCGTTCAGAATTCGTATCTGATGTGGAGCATTTGATGCTCTCGATGGCGGAGCGATCAAGGCGTGCTCCATTGAATGTGCCCGCGATGGTAAGGCTGACTGCGAGATGAGGGTATCCTTGTCCTTGGGCGGCGACTTTCATCAATAAAGGAACAGGCTGTTAAGCTTGACCGTACGTCTGGACGATTTGCAGTTCTATCGAGCGATGCCAGAGGTATATCACATCGTTACACCTGATGTTGTGTCGCTTATGCCACTGTTGTCAGCTTTTGTGGCTAATCTTCGCTTACGTTTTCTTCTTAAGGACAGTCAGCCGCCCCCAGCATCGGTTATTATAGCTGTGTTAATGACAGCGATTGTAGGTCTAGCACCTCATCTGATTTTCTACCACACTTAGGATTTTCAACTCAATTCGGGCCCAAGTAGACAAGCGTTCAGTAGGACGTCGGCGCGCAGAACGTTGATCGGCAGAAGCTCCGTCGTAACCTCTTCGTAACGTCGCGAAACTAAACCGGATTCACATGGAAATGCGGGGACGCTCAGCATAAATGCGGCTCCCGTGGAGAAACTGACGTGGGAGGTCGGTCAAAAATCCAGAGCGTTCGCGTTCCTGGCAGGTACGCGAACTAAAAGGATCGTCACGAATACGTCATGGGAGAAAGGAGCTTGGACCATGAATGAAAGCGCCGTGTGCTCCCTCTTAAAAGGTTCAGCTCTCTGCTATACTATTTCATCATACAATCCCATTGCTTTTTGTCTTGAGATATCCAATTCACCTTTCCCTCACCTTTGCCATCAATTCAGCTCCTTCACACACATACTACGCAATGTACTCAAGACAAGCCATCCAGAACGCGCGCTTCGCAGCTCGCTGCGCAAGCCGCCCTGCTGCCCATGTCAAGCCTCAGTTCCGCGCACAGAAGCCCCGTTTTCAGTCAACAGAATCAGCTACATCTGGCAACTCTGGCGCTGGATCACACGCCGCCATTGGCGCTGTTAGTGGTGCCGCCGCCGCTGTCACAGTTGGCTACATCTTCTACAGACAGTCAGGTGCCCGCGACCTCGTAGCTGCATCGCAGCAGACCAAGAACTACATCAACTCGACTACACAGAAGATCAAGGAGAACACACCCGAGCCTAACGAGGCCCTCGAGTGGCTGCGCAGCGCTGCACAGAGCTACGCTGCCTTCATCCCCGGCGCCAAGGGATACGTTGACGCTGCTTTCAACGATCTCGATGCCGTCCGCGCCAAGCACGGTGATGAGGTAGACTCCATCGTCAAGGAGGCCTACGGCGAGCTCCGCGATGTTCTCAAGGGCGGCGACATCAGTGTCTTCACCGCACAGCAGGCATGGCAGGTACTCGTTAAGCATCTCGGCCGCATCGCCGATCTGTCTGGCGACGCCGCTCAGCAGATTATGGACAACCACCCCAAGCTGAAGGAGAAGGTTGGCGGCAACATCGACACACTGAAGCAGCTGGGTGACCAGTACGGCCCCGAGGCCAAGAAGGAGGTCGATAAGACATGGCAGCAGATCAGCGACATCATCAAGACCGGCATCAGCCCCGCCAACATTGAGAAGATCAAGAGCGTTGTTCAGGAGAAGGTCGAGAAGGTCAAGCAGCTCGGCGACAAGGCATGGGACAAGGGCATGGAGCAGGCCAAGCCCTACCTCGAGAAGAATCCCCAGATCAAGAAGCTGGTCGAGGAGAACAAGGACACTCTCAAGTCCGGCAACGTGCAGGAGTTGTACGAAAAGGTCAAGACCGCCGTTGAGAAGGGCGACACTGGCGACCTCGAGAAGTACGTCAAGGACGCCGCCAGCCAGGCAAAGGACAAGGCACAGCAGTCCGGCTTCGACGTCGACAGCGTCCAGAAGTATGCTGAGCAGTACATGAAGAAGATTCCCGGCGGTGATCAGATCATGCCCAAGCTCCAGCAGCTGCAGGAGGCAGCGTCGAAGCACGGCGACGAGGCGCAGAAAATCTTCAAGGACGCTGTTGCTGAGGTCACTGAGGTGCTGAAGAAGCACGGTGACAAGGCGCAGAGCCTGGCTAAGGAGGCCAAGGAGGACACTAAGAAATAAGTGCCTCGCCTCGAGCTTTGATACAAACTGGTTTGGAAGGAGTAATGACGATACGATATCACCTGTAGTATAGTGTAGCGCCATAGCGCACAATGAATGTTCAAATTTCCCGAATCTTTAGCGTCCCAAACGCCTTCATGATGCTCATAATCTCTCTTCGTGCTTCACGACCACCCAGCGAGCCCCCAAACTCCCCTCCTCACCCCCTCCACCCCGTTCCAGAATCCATTGCTAACTGTCTGCCCCAGCAGCGCTAGCTGACTCAAATCCTCCTTCACAGGAATAATGACCTCCTTGCCATCACCCGCTTCCACCGTCTCTATCTGATTTTCCTCAATACTCTCCACCTCAGCCTTCCCAACTTCTACATACTCTTCCTCCGCACCCGCGCCAGTCAAAACAGAATCTTTCCGGCTGCGCAGACGTTTTCGCTCAGCAGCCATATCGAGGGCGAGGAGGAGCGGTGTGGGTTCGAGCTCTGTCCTGATAGGACTTGTGTCTTGTGTAGTTGATGTTGTGGCGGGCTTGGTGGGTGTTGTGGGAGAAGTTGAGGAGGAGGGGTCCATGACCATGCGGAGGAGTGTGGGTTGGCGCGTGTGTAGGGACATCGTTGCGTATTGTGTCGTGGTTGGTTGGATGGTTGGTTGGTATAGGTCTGAAGAAAGGGCAGAGCAGGTAGAGCACCGTGCAGGTGGATTTGAACTGGTGAGGTTTGATGTGGTGTTGGACGTCGATCTTGAATACTCGTTGACTCCGTTTTCTGGTGTGAGGTTGTGAGGGTGACAGCGATTGTGCAGTGAGTGGTGAGAGTTGGAAGTCGAAGTATAGAAGCAGACTTCTGAGATTTAGATCAAAGGACTTATGTAAATGCTGATTCAACTGCGTTAATAACTGTCATATTGGTTGTTCAGATGAGGCGGGCACGCGGTGTATAGCGGTGTATATGCATCGTGGTGGGTCGACACGTGTCAAGGTGGGTCGAGGACGGCCATACGGAAAGAGAATCATCAAATTGGTAGCTGTCAGGGTCTTTGAGCTTTGGACCTGCGGGGATCTTATGGGGCTGATGCATAATCGATGGTTTCGCTGTCTGCAATCTGGTTCGTCTGGTCGTGCGCAGGGTTGCTTGCGGCTGCCATTTGGTCTTTCCCATCGCTGCGTGCCCTCGTAACTTTAGCCTGGACCAGACTCAAGGTCTATACTTTACTTTTTTTTTATCTCTTCACATAATTATGCGGCACATTGCCGCGTTTGATCCTAACCGGTGGCCGTGGCGTGCCCCTTTTTGCTCTATCACATAAGGCCATTGAACGACTCCACCAGTTAGCAAGACGCTGGATTGGGACTTGAACTGTTATCTCATCGAAATTTACAGCCCATTCAGAACCGTATTCGGTGCCTATCATGTCTCAGTGTTCTTCCTAGGTCAGCCTTGTTGCATCACAACGCCCGCGAATACTATCGGTTCTTCGGACATCCCATTCAGCGTACACGCAAGTGTCCTCAGACCAACTTCCTCAGACCGTATGTTAGCACACTGGTGACCAAACAGACCTCGCATAAACATATCCTACAATCGCTCGCCTCGATTACTTGGCATGCTAGCTGAAAGAGTGGCATACTATAGTCGGCCGTGATTGCAGCGCCTTCAGCAGCAAGCTCGAGGATGGAGAACACTTGATCGTGGAGGAGGCCGCACTTCGCATCGCGGCTCTCGTTCAGCCAATACATCAAACGATCTTTCATGCCTCTTGTATCTTCGTCCCATAAAGGCTCCAGACCTTGGCTGTCCGTCCATCGGATTCTCCTGCGTCTCATGATTTCTTGTTCCCACGCCAGAATCAAACGAGGTACTTCGGGCTTCCTGTAGCAGTTTCTTGTTCTATACATCTGCTTTAATAAGCAGTAAGGCTCCAGAACTCATACCCTCTCATGCGTATGCAGATCGTCAACTGTCCTAACAAAACGAGATGATCACTGAGCATTAAGTAGGTATGGCGAGCTAGCATAATCTCTTGGAATACCCAAGCCCGTGTCAATACTCATTTCTAAGGATGAAGGACATGTAACGTCGAGGAACTGGGACGAATGTCCAGGTCGAAATTTTTGCGTGCCCGAGTCATATGATGACACTTCTCGCGTTGAGATAGACTTTGCCCATCTGTGCAACCTGATGGTTTCTTTCGACGCTCGAGCTTTGATCGATGCAGACAGCGTCTATCCAGAGATTGGTTCTCATGTAAGATTGGTGCTGCTGACCTGCCCTTCGGTACTCAAGACCTCGCACGACCTCGAGGAAGTCATGGAGGTTCTTGTTGATGATAAGCTGTCCCCCGTTGACCGAGATGGTGTGCGACGAATCGGAAGATCCCTACCTGTAAGAACGACATTTGTACTGTGCATCATTGTGGTGTGGCGGACGCTGCACTGTACAAACCCTTCTGGCGACAAGTCAGAATATATTGAGATGTGGCTAATGGATGGTTGTGTGATGTCAAGTGGTTCGTGTTTGAATGTGGGGCATTGCTCGATCGTCGTCATTGTCGCGAAACACCCAAGATGGATTCTGAAGAGCTAAAGCCACATTGGGTCTCTTCAATAAGAAAATAAAACGGGGCTGTGCATATTGCTGTTCATTAGGCTGCCACGTTGCATTGCATGGCGGGCTTGGTCGTTTGAGCACATGCATCTGCATTATTGCATGTCAGCATTTTGATCCTCAAGTTCCCTGAACAGATCCTGCATTTCAGCTTCCTCAATGTGACTGTCTTCGAGAGCCTTCTGAGGCAGGTCTCCTGGTAGTCCTTCAGCCCACTTGTCCTTGAACTCGTTCCAGAACGGCTCATCGCGCACGAGGTGGTCTCGCCCATGGTAGTGTTTCGCTGGACCCGAATGCTGGATCCATGATGGCAAGCAGTCAAAAAGTTCCCATGGATCATAAAACGTGTTGGTATTCATATCGAGATCGAACTCCAAGCCATGGCCGTAGTCATAGAGTGCTTTGAGAAGAGCGTTCGCTTACTCGCAGAAGCCAAGGACAAAGAGGTCGAGCGCTTGTTCTTGTATCGCCTGTGCTGACTGTTCGGACTTCCGTGCGGTGGAGAGCACCGTTCTTCGCCATGGTATTAACGGTAGGGATTTGGGACTCATATCGTATTGATAGTGAGACTAGGGTTGGGCTGGATAGCAAGACGAAGCACGGATATTGTACTGCAGTACGCACTAGAGATCAGCAGGCTGCAAAGAGGGCTAAGGTAAGGCCATCCAGGCACCGGCAGATGCCATGACATAATTTTCTCCTTCCTCATCTGGAGACTTGCGATCTCGACTCCAATATTGGACAGCCCAGAAAACATGACCGGACCCTAGGCGGACCGAAGCTGTAACTCGTAAAGGTTGTATGCATTGCAGGAGAACTCGACTATGTACATCGGAGTACATCCAGGTAGGGTCTCTGGCGACTTACTCAAACATGAACGGAAGGATATCTAAAAGGGACAAACCAACATGATAGAAGTGAGTACAGAATCTACCATGTAAAAGAATGTTGCAGAGGCGTGGGATCGTGGTTGGGTGTTTTGCGAATGCCTGCGAAGATGGCAAGCAACTGGACTGCTTCAACACCGCCGTCTTCTTGCCAAAATGTCGAGGCAGAAGTTTGTTGCATGGCGAGGTCGTAGCACGTGTCGAGGAGGGCGTTGGTGCTCTCTGGGCTGTCTTTGATCCTCAGCTTCATTCCGATGGCCATTGCAAGGAAGACGTGGAATCTAGCCATCGACATAGAGGCGACAGGCATCGAGGGCGAAGCTTTCTGAGTATTTGGGTAGACCATCTCACAGAGTTGCGCGAACGAGCTGGCGGTCATACCGTACGCTTGTGGTGAATGGGCCTCGACATGCTGCATGAACTCTGTTGTCAGAGTGTCGGCTTCAAAGAGACTAGGCAGTGGTATAGTAGAAAATGCGCGACTCCGGTCTGAGTAATTTGAGCCTGTCAATGCTGGCGCTGGGCTGGGAGCGAATACGCCTTGTCGTGGTAAACGTGGGGCAGAGGCGGCGAACGACAATAGGTCATCGTCAACTTCGGGTATCGGTGACATGACCTGGTCATCGCTTGCAAGTGAGGCAGAGGAGCTGGAGGTATTACGAGAATGGCTTCGGCTTTTGGTTGTTCCAGCGGTCTTTTGGCCTGGCTGCATATGGGCCATAAACTCCCAAGATGGTGCCGTATGCGGTTCTAGTGGCGAGGAGCTCGGTTTGCTCCCGAGAAGGTGCGGTGGGATCGAAGCGAATTGTGGTGGGATGGAGGTGGGCGGCATGTCGGGGGATGATGCCCGTGTGGTACCTGACCAGAATGAAGGTACTGGTGAAGACGGCGATGCAACGTTAGGAACATGCTCACATTGATTTATCGCAATCGTAGGCATGCCTCTCTGCGCGAATCCACCAAGATTCATTCCA
This sequence comes from Macroventuria anomochaeta, assembly GCF_010093625.1. Classification (NCBI taxonomy): domain Eukaryota; kingdom Fungi; phylum Ascomycota; class Dothideomycetes; order Pleosporales; family Didymellaceae; genus Macroventuria; species Macroventuria anomochaeta. Next base: position 553,161 of record NW_022985379.1, read on the forward strand.
CTCGTGTCGAAAGAGGTCGCAAACGTTGTGTCGAGATTTATTGGTGGTGGTGTGTCTTGCCAATTAAAGTCTACTGTTGCAGATGCCAGGATGGTTTCGTCAATGCCTTCCATACCATGCATTGGAGCATTGACATGCGCGGCGAGTTGCGCCTCGAGCTGGTGTATTCGACCTTCTAGTGCTTCTCTGTGTTCTCTTAACAGGTGTGAGTTATATGTCATCACGTGACAGCGCGATAACGCGGTCTACTTACGATGCGACTAGTTCTTTTGGTTTTTGCGTTCTCACACATTGTAATGAGAATCGTTTGCATGTAGCGCAAGGCGTGTCGCCGTCGCACCGAATCTTTCTTCGCCGGCATCGCTCGCAAGCATTGGAAACTGACTTTCTCCTTGGGTGCCAATCTCTGACAGCTGTGGGAGAGAAGCGACTAGGTCCCTCATTGGGAGGTAGAGAGGCTGCCTGTTGTCAGCTATAGATGTTGTAAATGCTGGATTGAACATACTAAAAGGGCACATGGTTGCAGGGTAGCAGTGAAGGATTCCGCGCCGGATGGTAAGAGTTCCGAGATCTGGCGCTCAATGCGGATACAGAGCCTACAATAGCTAAGGGAAGGAGAGAAAGATCAGGGCGAACAGGACGGGAGACGAGATCTGTGAATGTTTTACAGCCCGTCAGAAGTCACGGTGACAGTCCTATTAGGGTGACTAAACGTCTGTGCCTGCCGTGAAATGTGTGCGGGTAAAGAGCAGAGAAGCGCCGCGGACAAGGCGCGACACGAACCTCAGACAGTTCGCCCCTCATCGCCTTCTGCGACATGTGCAGCCTCGCGCATGGTGCACTGCGCTGCCCCTTCCTTGCGGCGGAACATTCTTTGCACCGTGTCGACTTTCCTTTGGTGTGTTATCGAGGTCGAAATGAGCCTCGCGACGCGGAGAGTGCGGAAAGCTACTCCGCGCGTGCATGAGAATCCGTTACGCCGCACTTCAGCCGCCAAACCCACACCAAAAACACACGGAGACCTGCGGAGTCGCCCGCTCACTCTAAACAATTCTAAACAACAGCAACAAGCCTTTTGGACTGCCGAGTTCCAGAAAAACGGCAGAATTGATCACGGGTTTCGCACTCGCCGATGTCCCACCAATTAAGCACTCTATCAGTTAGGTTCTCGAGAACGTCGCCGCAATCCTGAGTCTGTCGTCAGCGCATCGTTTCACGCGTCACATCTGTCTCTCGAGGCTGATTTCTCTTTCCCCGCTGTGAGTTACAAGTCGCAGTTTCTATGAACGCATTGTGGATGCATTAGATGCGCAGGGAAGGCATACGTGTCGACCCTCAAGACCGGCTTGAGGATGTTAATTTACCATCGCATTACACCGATTGCGTTGACTATGTACAAGAACAGAACAACCTCTGACGCATCACACACGGCATAATGGCCCATCGGTCGACTGCACGCCTACGATACCATTGTCCTGAACGACCCATCCCTCGCTGCCCACGCCGTGGTGAACGTAGAACAGCTCCGTTGGGTCGTACTTCTTTTTCAGCCCCACAAGCCTGGGGTAGTTCTTGCCCCAGAAAGCTTGCTGCCAGTTAGGCTCGCCGATATTCGCTTCATTGCCGTACGCACCACCAGTTGGTGTGACCTCACGGAGCGGAGCCATGGTCTCGATGTTCAAGGCATCATCGCCGGCCTTCCAGCCAGCAGCAGTCATGTCGGTGACACTTTGAATGGCAACAAGCTGAGCCTGCAGGTTACGGAAAGCTGGGTTGAGCGAGTTGATGCCCTTGTCGAACTCGTCAGCAGTGTGCTGATGGTAGAGGTTCAGCATCATTGCTTTCTCCACAGCATTCTGGACGGCAGCAAATGTCTGGTTAAGGACTGTCTCGTTTGCCCAGTTCTCCGTTGGTATGAAGCGGCTGCCTGGAATCGCACCGGCTCCTCCAATGTAGTAGTTATAAGTGGCGAACGTGGCTTGGTACGCCGGGTACAGGGTGTCGTAGTGTGTTGTGTTGGCTGCGATTGTGATATTGAGCTCAGCAGCCTTCTTGAAAAGGGGTTCGACCAAAGTCTCGAACTCTTCGATCGTCTTGTTCGTCGCGAAGAACGGGGTCATGTTCCACAGGTAGGTGCCGGGAGCAAGCTTCATGATTGTACCCCATGAGTAGGTTTTGGCGTCGTTGTACGTTGGGAAGCTCTCCCAGAAAAATGTGACAAGCTCCCAGAAGGCTTCGGCAGAGACTGTTTCGGAGGTCATAACAGTCCAGGAGGAAGTAGTGACAGGTACTTTAGGGTGGACTTTGACAACGGCAGAGGTGATGATGCCGAAGGTACCACCACCGCCACCAAGCATGGCCCAGTAGAGGTCGCTGTTCACTGATTGAGTAGCAGTGACGAAACGACCATTCGCGAGCACGACTTCGAGAGCGACGATCTGATCAGAACCAGCTCCGAACAGCTGCATCAGCGGACTGTGACCGCCTCCTGTCGAGTAGCCACCGAATATACCTACGGTCTTAAATCAGTCAGAAGATTGTTCTACAACTTTGAGTGCTTAAACATACCGGACAGATACCAGCAACAGCAGAGACTCCATACTTCTCAGCAGCTTGTAACAGTTCAAAGCCCTGTACACCAGCGCCCACCTTGAAAACAGGACCGGAGTACGCAGCGCTGTTGTAGTTCTCAACGTACTGGATCTCCTTTAACCCATGGGTCCAGATGCTCAAAGCGCCCTTGCCAACCGATCGACCATTGTAATCATGGCCAGTGTTGCGAATCACAAGACGCAGGTTCAATGAACGAGCGAAGTTAACGGCCAATTGGATCTGCGCAACGTTCTTGATCTTGACCGCGTACTCCGAGTATCCACCCTGGGTACAAGCACCATTGGCAGCATTTTCAGACGCCGGGATGGGGCATGTCATGCCGTAGTACAGTGGGTTCATCAAGGCACCATTGTCTTCGTAGCTGCATTGGTCAGCGCAAGCTGCTGCATCCTCGCAAAAGTTGACATACTAGATCTCCTCTGCATCAAGGTTTTTGACGAGGTACGTACACCTTTCCGCATCGTAGTTGTTGTACGTCGAGTTGGGGTAGCAGGACGAGCCGATGGGCACAATAGGTTCGAGAGCACCTCCAAGCAGCAGATCTGTCAGGGCCCAAACAAGCTTGCTGGGATAAAGCGCGTCACCAGGCATCGTCTTGCAGCGCTGAGCACTACGGGCATGGCGACTGCGCACGGCTGCCGTGGAGTTCGCATCACCAAACTCGAAAAGCGATGCATACTCGGCGACCTCAGGGTTGCTTTGGAGCTCAGCAACAACATTGTCGGTCAACTGAACGGTCTCGATGTCGAAAAGAGGCACATTTGCGGGAGTCGATACGGTAGTGACGGTCTCGGCAGCAGGTGCTACGGAAGCGGTGAACGAGGGGACAGAGCTCTGCGCTGCTGCGAGAGCAGCAAAGATCAGCGAAAGAACGAACGACTTCGACATCCTCACAGGTATTGCCGAGTACCAGAAGGACGGAGACGAGTTGAAACACAACCTTTGGTTGCCGGGCTCATGGGGCACGCAAAGCTTTTAAAGAAGCAACGGGCGCACGATGCAGCGCAGCACATAGGTATGCAAGAGAAAACATCCATTTCTTCGGCATATATGGACCGATGCGCAGTATTTGAGCGACAAAGGTTGATTGGCAGACATCAGGTACAAAGACGGAGGCTTGAATATTGCCCGCGCGAAGGATTCGCTTCGAGTCAGTAGGGTTACGCCCAGAGCACTGCAGGTAAGACGAAAATCTAGTCCGGCTAATTATTCTCACAGTAATGCTGGCAGCCGCCTGAGGAAACGGTCAGAGAAAGATGAAGGATTGACACCCATTGGCTTAGGCATAATTCCACAAACTGCTTCCTCGGTTGCGTGTACGGGTGGCCTGGAAGGGCATGGGCAAGGTCAGCACGACAAAATTTCGAGACCACGGATTGACATTGAGACACAAGCGATCATTCTGCGAACCATCTTTCCAGAGCCTGACCGAACGTTCAATCCTTGAGGTACGGAGAGGTACGGCCTGCTAGCCCTCAGGTGCACAGTTCGGGACATTTGGGCGGCTCGCTGGTGGCCGTTTTCCTTACCGGGATGTCAGACTTTGCGTCTGCAGCTCAAAAAGGCAGGTTATGGGGCCCCAGGCTCATGCCTACCCAGACCCGGCTTTGTGCACCAACATTTGATAGAATGTCACTCTCGCACTGTATGTAGTTGACTATGGAATGATGTGCGATTCTCGTATGCCATTCGTAGACCCAAGGTGGTCTAGACCTCCAATCCAGTATCATCCCGTCCCACTGCTACGTTCTTGAGATCCTCACACGCTAGTCTCCCTCTTTGAGCACCTTTTTAGAGAAGTGCATCAAACCACATATGCTTCTGAATGGTCAGACTTTACGACTCTGTAGTTTCGTGCGTAGGCTATCGATTGTGCAATTTTGGGTGCAGTTGATTAGCTCCTCATAGTGTTGTGAATTCTCAGGAGACTTGAAGAGCTTGCATTTTGAATGAACATACGAGGCACTATTTGCAACAACATCCTCGGATCGTGTTGGCGTGTCAGGCAGAAAGTGTACTTAGCCCACAAGAGATATCTTACAAAGAATTGGATCAGGTCTTGTAGTTGCTGGGAACTTGAATAGCGTTCGCTTGGTCTATGCTTACTGTCTGAAGCACCTTCGGCTCAAGGCTCAGTGTACGCCATGATGTCACAGCTGTACGCGTACCATCACATTTCTGCAAGCCGTACAATGGTGTATCGTCCTTCAAGTTCATGCAAACTTTTGCATTCGATATTAAGTCTATGGCAATGTCCGGTATCTGATGGTTTGCCGTGCTCAGAAGCCTTCGGCTATCAATGACCCGGCCTTCTCGCCGAAAGATGGGGGGTTATTGCCGCGGTAGCGCCCCCCTCAAATGCGCTCCCGATGGTTGGGCACTCGTTGAACATCTGAACAACAACTGTCAAGCGGAAGGATTGAGATCATGGGACATATCGACGGCGCTGAGGTTGCGAAGCACACCAAAAAGAACGATTGCTGGATTGTGCTGGATTCTCATGTGTACGATGTGACAAGCTTCTTGCCTGAGCACCCGGGCGGTGCGCCGATCATATTGAAGAACGCTGGAACTGTAAGTGGTTCAGGCAATGCGCAAACACAAACTGACGAACCATAGGATGCGACAGACGAATTCAAGAAGTACCACCCATTGAGTTACCTGAAGGATTACATTGATCAAAAGTCCGTCCTAGGACCAATTGATCCCAACACCCTTGGACAACTACGAGAACCGCAAAAGGAGGAAGCCAAGATGCCATCAGAGACAAACACATCACCTGGCATTCCGCATGTATCATTATGCGTATCAACACCAGATTTCGAGATTGCTGCAAAAGCTGTTCTACCGCACAAATCCTACATATACGCATCTGGGTCAGCCAATACAGGCGCATCACTCAAAGGCAATCTCGATGACTGGGGCCGCATTATTTTCCGCCCGCGCGTGATGCGCAACGTAGGCGACGTTGACACGCGCCACAAGATCCTCGGCCACAGCTCACCATACCCATTCTACATTTCACCAATGGGAACTATCGGCGCCATACATTCAGACGCCGAACTAGCGATGGTTCGGGGCGCGGTGCGCAAAGGCGCGCATATGGTAGTGAGCACTGCAAGTACCAAGTCCAGCGACCAGATTATGCAGAGCTATGTGGACGAGCAAGCGATACTGAAGAACGGAAGTCCGACGCAGCTTTTCTACCAGTACTACATGCCTGTCGACCGAAAGAAGGCAATCGAGCTGATGCATCTGGTCAAAAAGGCTGGGTATAAAGGTCTCTGGATCACAGTCGACACACCGGTCCTGGGGAAGCGAACGGCTGATCGTTACCTTCAAGCTGAAGAAGCGCTGGCTGTTGGATTGACAGAGGAGCCCACCGCTGAGTGGGAGACTGACAGTGCGCCTGAGAAAGATAACACAGCAGGCAGCGACAACGCTTTTGCGCCAGCGATGGGTGGAAGAGTTGTCAGCGGCCAGCTCAGCCCGCACACAACATGGGAAGATCTAGAATGGATACGCAAAGAATGGGACGATCCGATCGTGCTGAAGGGCATTCAGACTGCCGATGACGCAAAACTAGCACTAGACTATGGATGCGATGGCATTCTGCTTAGCAATCATGGCGGACGACAGATGCACACTGCGCCGAGCGCGCTGATGACGCTGCTGGAGATCAGGACTTATTGTCCTGAAGTCATTGGCAAGCTGGAGATTTTTCTCGACGGCGGGCTGCGAGACGGAAATGATGTGCTGAAGGCGCTGTGTCTGGGTGCGACGGCGGTCGGTGTTGGTAGGCCGTTCTTGTATGCGCTTGCGGCATATGGGACCAAAGGCATCGAGCGGTGCGTTGATGGTAAGTCTAATAATCCATACGCATTGAATTTGAGGCTGACTCATCGCAGTACTTGCCGAAGAGCTACAGACGGGTATGCGCCTTTTGGGTATCACATCACTAGATCAGTGCAGGCCGGAGATGGTGAACGCCAGCCGATTGCTGAACGAGATGTGGCGACCAGAGCATGCCATGCTGAAGAGTCGATTGTAATCAAAATATTGTTTCGCGTTCGAATCGCGTGTTGCAGGTGCCAAGACGCAGACGTTGCAACTACAAAGATCATGTATGCGCGGGCCTACACGCGCATCAAACACATAATCTAGTCTGGTCGTCAACGCCGCCCAATGTTGATGGAACTCCTCTCCTTTGGTATATATATTCGATGGGTCTCGGTGCCTCGCAGAGTCCCTAGTAGCCGTTATCTAGTGTTGCACAAATTTCGTTAACGTAGCCCGACACACAGCGCCACTATCACAGATCTAGTAGGTTATAACAAAAATTTTCGCTCTCACTTTCATCAAGTCACAACTGGAGAAAGGTGAGGTGGCCGAGTTGGGTAAGTTCCACTCAAATGTCACCATCTTCCACTTTCCTAACAAACTTATAGTTATGGCGCCAGGTTAAGGTTCTTCCTCCTTAGCATTGCTGAGCAATCAGCTTCCTGGTCACGAAAGTGGCGCGGGTTCGAGTCCCGTCCTCATCAACATTCGTCTAGCTCAGCTAGATACTCCAGGATCTTTTTTTGCGGTTGCGTTGGCCCTGTGGGTTGTGGGCGGACAAGCGAGGGTTTTGGGCCGATGTGGGGTTAGTGCCATGAACGCCAAGCCTTTTTTTGTTGGATATGATAGGCTTTCTAACACTACACTTCTTCTGAGTCGTAAACCTCGCACCATTTTCTTGTCCGCCAGGATATTATCGAAAGGCGGCGAAGGCGCGTAATCTCGAGCAGTTACAATGAGTTGCGTCTTCTGACCCGCCATCGTAACGAAGTCGGGTTTATGATCGTCTTCCAATGCTGCCTCAAGGTGGTAAGTCTCCAATACAGAGGAGCTAAAAGCAAGTCAAACCACGCTGGCAACTGTCGAAGGTCTTGAATGTGAAAGATAAACGAAGCGCTCGGGGCTCAGCGTAATATCAGAAAGTTGAGATGTGCGGCATCGAAAGGCGTCCCGAGCCTTCTATGTGCCAGCCCACCGAGTGTGGACAAGGCTGAGGTCTCACTTCTTAGCCGTCTGCGCAGCGCAATGCCAAGTAGCATTATGTCTGACAAGCCAATCTATGGTACAGCACAAGGGCTGTAGGGACCAGACCGTAAGCCACCCATCTTGCAAGCTCGATATGATATTGCCAGATGATCCACTTTAGCGTATCTGGCCTGACATTCAACGATAAGACGTATGATCTGCCAAATGAGATTCGAAGGTTCCTTGTACATAAGATATAACCCTTTTCGACGATGCCACACATTTTGGACCCCACGCGCCCTGTGCTCCTCCTTCACCAGCACGCAACCACCGCTAGTGTCAGCCGATCGCATCTCCACTCTTCCACTGCCAATACGACTGAAGTATTCGTTCTACTCTTGTTTGATAAATGGATACCCTCAGAACAAACAAGCCTGTCCCTTTGCTCTGACCTCGAATGGAAATCTTCTTTCGTCTGTTGGCTTACACTCCCCAACCCCTCTTCTTCACGAACTAACACACAACACTTCAATAGTCCATCCACACTTCCTCACAAGCCAGAAGCTACTTGTCTCTGTTTCCTCCATCGTTGAATCCCGCTCCGCTCCACCCGTCACCCGTTGCACGCTAAGTTGCAGCGGGCGTTGACTGAAGCCATCACGGTGCCACGAGTCTCCACCACAGTTCCAGTCAAGAATTTTGGGAGGCTGACGTGCATGAGAGAAGCTTGGAAAGGCTTGGTTTGACTACAACCTTTCGTCAACCTATCTGCGTGTTGTATGCAGGCTTATTATCTTTCGTTGGAGAGATGACTCGATGGGTGCAGTTCCCTCCGGATCAGGCGTTTGATGCATCCTATGGTAGAAAAGCACCACGCGAAAAGGTTCGTTTGCGAAGTGTCTGTTCGTAATCAAGCACAACGTCAAACCACAGAAACCTTGCGGAAGAATTGTATGTATCTCCATGGTGTTTGATTACTCTTACTACTACTACAACATCGTCGTCTCATCTCGTCATGATATCATCGCTAATCAACACAACACACATCATCTATAACTCATCGTGACCGCTTCCGCAAGGCTGGCCGTGGTGATCGTGTCCGCCCTTATCGAACCTCGCAGCGAAGCGTGCAGCACCAGCATCCCTCTTCCTCAGCGTGGCATTCGGCCTCGGGATACCCTCCCAGCTAATCGCGTACTTGGCAACCGAGTTGGCGATACTCTGCGTGTTGAGCAGATATGCCTCGTGGTTCAAGTTATTGATGTCGTCGCACTTCTGGTGGTAGCAAGCATCGAGTGCTACGCCGGCTTCGCCGCCGAAAAGCTGTGCTTCCTCCTCAGTTTTGAGGACCTCAGCACCCGTGAACAGGCCACCACTGGGGATACCATTCTCGAGGAAAGCGGCGTAGTCAGACCTTAGGGTGAAAAGCGAGGGGACGTGGGCCTTTCCATTCGCCTCATAGAATTTCTCAAAGTCCTTCTCAATAGTATCGCTCCCCGCGGGACCAGAGAAGTTAAACGCGCTACCATCGCCATCGTAAATACCATACACGTAGTTCGGGCTCGCAATCATGTCGAAATTGAGATACGCGCGGATCTTCGCAACCTCCTCTGGCCCCCCAGAAATACTCCCGTTGAGCGTCTTGAGGTAGTGGAAACTCCCCAACTTGCCAAACTCCTCGGCACCCCAGAAGCCCAGGCGCACGGCGTTCTTGACTTTGTACTTTGCGAGGGCTTCGGCGACGACGAGGACGCCGATGGTGCCTGAGCCGTCGTCGTTGATTCCGGGGCCAGCGAACACGGAGTCCGTATGTCCGCCGATCATGAGGACGTTGTTCTTGTCGCCGCCCTTAGTTTCGGCGATGACGTTGTAGTTTGTGCGGTTTTCGCGGATGGTATCAATGAAGATGGTGGCGGGGACCGTGGTGCTGTTGCCAACCTTGGCGAGAAGGTCGTTGCCGATCTCCTGGGTGACGCCGACGACGGGGGCGTAGTTGCCGTCGCCTCCAAGGGTTCCGGAGAGGGGCTGCAGAGGGGTGTTGTTATAGATGATGGCTCCAGAGGCGCCAGCGGTCTTAGCGTTGGCGGCCTTGATGGCGAAGGTGCAGGTGCCGCGAGAGATGAGCGCAACGTTGCCAGAAACAGCAGCGGGGTAGTCGGCAGCGTCACAGCCAACGTTATTGACCTTGACGAGGTTGCCTCCAACGTTGTTGGCAGCAGGACCGTAGGTGAGGTAGTCAGCCTTGACATCGGCACCAGCAACGGTAAGCTTGACGGTAGCGGCGGTGAAGAGCTCTACGAAGGGCTGCTTGTAAACCTCCCAGTAGTCGTCACCGTACTTCTTCAGGCTGTCGTAGAGCCACTCAGTTGTGCTAAAATCCGTTAACAAAGTTGATCGTGGACACTTTTGGGAGGCCGACTTACGCGTTGTGACCGCCTCCACCGAAAGCTCGGTTTCCGCCATACTTGTCGGCAATTCTCTGGAGCTTCTCAGAGCCCTTGATCAAGTTCTTGAGTTTGACCTCCTTGATCAAGTCCTTCTGGTTGACCAACTTGTTAGGCTTTCCCGCAGAAACAGAACCGAGCAGGCCGGCACCGGCAATGAGCAGATCGAACCTCATATTGATTCTTTCGAAGCTTGTGAGGGTGGAGCTGTACAATCAACCGGGGAGCACAGTACCATATATACTTTTTCCTCGTCGGCCCAAGCGACCTATCTCCAGCCAAACTGACGCATATCCCACCCTAACCCATACAGGCAGTTGGCAGTCCAGTTCTTTGCGTAACATCCCTCAGGAACGAGACGCAGCGGCCAGTGATCGAGTGATAGGTACGTCGTCTCTTGGCTGCGTGATGGCAAAAGGCTCACTGCGATACATGGGGAAGGAGATGAACGTAATTCCTGGGCGGAGACTTCTAGCTCACAGCGGACCATTCTCGGGCGGACCCTGATTGGGAAGGAAGTTATTAAGCCAAGAAAAACATCCCCGCTCTTGTGCTTGTAGAGGGGCTTGGCGCGTCGACGCCACAATCTGCGCAAACGAGGCACGAGGCTTTGGTAGGGTTTGACGCCATTTAAGGGTGTGGAGTGAGCGTTGCCGAGGTGAGTGGCGGCGGTGCAGGCGGGTTGGGGAAGCTTGATGGAAGGCCTTGAAGAATGCAGCAGGCGACTGGATGCGACAACACCGATGCACTGCAGATCAAAGTGTCGAATCTAGATACGTCTCAAGGGCAACGAGGAGGCGAACAATATTGGAAACAAGACGACCGGGTAAAAGACGATGATGTTTGCATTGACCAATGGCATGGTAGGTCGATTCCATCTTATCAATTGCGGTACAACGCGAGATGACGTCTTACGACACACATTACTTGCATTCGTGCCGTCCCTTATGCGGTAGCACCAGCCTGCAGCTTCAGGACGAATGCGCCACGCTCCATCGTGTTGACGAGGATGTAACCGCTCTTGAAGAGCGCATAGCTGGACCACGTGCCGACGAAGTCGACCTTTCCTCCACCGGTCACGTTGTCGTCTTCAGGGTAGACATCTATATTAACCGTCAGTGAGGCTCTAGAATGTAGGCTGTGTATGACTTACCGAAGAAACCAATTTCCTTGACGCCTTTGCCAGTGGGGTCGCTAGGGATAGATCTTACATCGAGGACGCGGAAGCCGGTGCCGTAGTTGGACTGGTACGCGAAGCCGTTGGCGACGTACTGGTTGTGGTCGACACCCTTGGCACCAGACTTGTAGTAGCCAGTCTGCTTAGGTGCCTTCAAGCTGGATATGTCCCAAATGTAGGTGATGGGGTTGCCGGGCGCAGCAGGGCCGACCTTGTCGTACTCATCGTACTCATCATCAAGCAGCAGGTAGCGCTGATCCTTGGGGTCGAGGACGACACCTTGGTGGGTGTATGCTGCACCGGTGTAAGAGGTGATCGAGAGGATCACGGGTGCCTTCTTGTTGGTCACATCGTAGATCGTAAGTGTCTAAGTTGCATGTCAGTCTCGCTCTTGCCAGGCAATAGAGCTTTTCACGTACGTCTTCGTTGAAACCGTAGCAGATCTCCTTGCCCTCGTAGGTCTTGTCAGGGCCGTGGTAAATCAGGCACTGGGCGTCGTGCACATAACCGTCGGCAGAAGCACAGCCGGGACTTGTGGGGTTCTTGACGTCCGAGATGTCAATGAAGATAATACCAGACTTGCATTTGTCGGTCCTAGGCATGGCACCGACGGAGTAGATGAAGTTTGTCTCAGGGTTAGTGACGACGTTGTGAGTGCGACCGGTGGGGAGGCCCTTGTAGTGACCAGCAAGATCAGCGCTGTTGCTGAAGGTCTTGGGAGCCGAAGGGCTGATGGTGAGCAGTTTCTTCATGTCGAAGATCTGGATACCGTGGTCTACAGCCTCAGATCCAATGATCATGTAGTCGTTCTGGCCACGGATCTCGCGCCATTGGCTGCGAACGGAATACTGAGGAAGACGTCCAAGGTAGGACAACTTGCCCATCTCGGTAATCTCGGCGAAAGCTGTACCATCAGACTGGCCGATAGCGACGAATTCACGGCCGGTGCTCGATGTCCAGCCCCACGATGAAGAACCAAAGCCATAGGTACTGCCCAGAGCGGAGTGAGACAGGAAGTGGTAGAGATCGATGTTCTTGCACTTGAAGGTGTCCGTTGCCGTCTTTGCCGTGCCGTTGGCACAGTTGGCGATGGACGCAAGTTCAGCGTACTGAGCTGAAGCGTAAACTCCAGCAGCTTCCTGTGCAGCCCATGTTTCCTGGGGCATTACTTAACGCCGAGCGCATGATATAACCAAGCAGGACTTACGAGCTTCAGAGCCTTGTTGTTCTCGTGGCGGATACCCGAGTCGAAGAGCTCTGCGGCCTTGAACTCATCCTTGGGCATTTCTTTCGCTGCCGCAAGGGCAGCGAGCGAGAGGATAGCAGCTCGACGAAGCATGATGACTGGGATCTGTAGTGAGGCTGAATGAGTGTGCCGTGCAGAGCCTTAAGATCGCAGCCGATCATCGCTTTATACCTCAGACATGGCCATAGAGGTGCTGAACACGACATCACCCATGAAGCACCGCCTATGGCTAACTCTGCAGGTAGCAAACGTACCTGCCCCTTCCTGATCCCAACATCCATGGCCGCCCCAATGCCGGTACAAGCACGAGATCATAATCGGCAACTGAGTGTGTTTCCAAGGAAATCGTAGATGAGGTCGCAGCCCATATCCGGCGCTGCATTGGTGGCTGTAAATGAAGCAAAAGCTTGGGAGTGGAAATGCCGACCGAATAGGAAGGAGGAACTCGTTAAGCTCGACTTGGCGGCGTATGGAGCAAACATAGCGGGAGTGCCGAGATGCAGATCGTTTCGGTGTAACGACGATAAGGTAGACCTAGCGAGGGAGAGTGCTTTGTTCGATGCTTGCAACCTTCTGCTGTCTCAGCAGTTGTGGTTGTCTTCGCGCGGTGCTGCGCACCTTTGGCTGTTGACCAGTGGATGTAAGACCGCCAAGATAGTCAACGAGGCATTCACAGCTGTCTACGGCTGTTCCTGCAGAAGTGTCTTCGATATCGACTGGGATCGTATATGATGTTTGTTTGTCCGATAACCTCATTGCAAGGGCTGTAGTCGTGTTGCAGCACGCGCCAGGTTGTCGTACAGACACCCACAATGCCCAGCTCTTTTCATTGTGTCGGTGCGTCGAGATATGAAGGCTCCTGCTCGAAAGGGAGTGTCGATAAAGTTCATATACGGATGTGGTGTAGAGTGGTTTCTTCCAATTGTATTGGTTGTGTCGTCGTTGTGATCGATTGAAAGCGCTGATGTTTTGCGGTGCTGCGGGGCTCCTCGCCGCGTGGGAGCTTGAGAAGGAGCCTCCAGCATTGAGTTTGAGACACAGCGCTTATGAACATGAGTGGGTACCTGAATTCTCAAGTCCAGTCTGAGGTTATCGACTGAGGTACCTAATCAGCTAAGATGCACAGGTTTGGGGCACGGAGCCGTCTTGTAGGTCTGACTGGTGTTACTCAGCAACTTGCGCAAATCCGCGCGCACCCGTGGACGCATCGTGCCTTCCATGAGGCACAGCACACACAATAGAAACACTAGGAATTATCGCAGGACATCGTGCACATGTTGGTGACAGCCACATCTTAGGAAACATTTTCCCTCGATCGATCATCACAATGGTTCCAGAAAATCACGCATCGCGAAACGGCTGCGAACCATGGAACACGATCGCGATGTGGGTCAACGGTGTGGGCCGTTCCTGAATATCGCTGGCAAGCCTCCACAATGACGTTATCAACACCCAAAACATCACAAATGGGACAAATGTTTGCAAATTGGACCGAGGTCCATGAAGAGTATTCTTTTCGATCTACCTGACCGTTCATGCCGTAATTTTCGTCATCCGTATCTCGTAGCTCTGGAGAGCTTGATGCCTTGAGCTTGCTGAAGCCACGGGCATCCTGAAGCACATCTCGATGCATCAGTGGGTATCTACAACTTCGCCTCGACCTTCTTCAGGCACTCCTGGAACTCGCTCCAGTCGTACATAATGGCGACGCACTTGGTCTCCTCGGTAAGAAGCTTAGCCATCTGCTCCATCTTCTCCTTGCCCTCCTCAAGGCCGTAGATGCCGACGTAGCCAATGCAAGGAATGCCAGCGCGCATGGCAGCAGTGGCACCGCTCTTGCTGTCCTCGACGGTGACCGCCTCAGACTCCTTAACACCGAGCTGCTTGGCGGCGTAGTGGTAGATGGCGGGGTCGGGTTTCGAGCTGGGAGGGTTGAGGGAGGTGGCAGCGGAGTAGACGTGCTCGGGAGGGAAGAAGTGGGCGATGCCAGCCTTCTCAATCGAGGCAACGACACGGCTCTTGGCGGAGGTGCTGACGACGGACATAGGGTAGCCCTGGTCCTTCAGCTTCTGCAGCTCCTTGGTGACGCCAGGGCACTCGACGGCCTTCTGGCTGAGCTTGCGGGTGACGGCGCCGAGCTCCTGCTGGACAAAGTCCTCGAGATCCTCGTCGGTCATCTGGAAGTTGTGTTCCTTCTGCAGACCCTTGAGCATACTACGGAAGTTGTGGCCGACATAGTCTTCGAGGAGCTTGGGGCCTGTGTAGTGAGGGGCACCCTTGACGTCGTACTTCTTCATCACCTCGTTGGTGAGGTCAGCGCAGGCCTCGAAGGCAAGGTGCTCGGACTGCACGAGCGTGTTGTCGCAATCGAGCATGATGTATTTGACCTGTACCACGAGTTAGCGTGAAGCGGGGTAGCTGCTGCACCTGGAGCTTACCTTGCCCATGGTTGCGATTGGTGTGTGGATGAGGTTGTTTGGCTGATTGAGTGTCAATTGACGTTTGGCAGGTGCAGAAGAGTGGTAGAAGTGGAGTGTAGCGTGGAGAAGTAAGGGTTGGGGACTTGGTTCTGTTGAGGGCGGAGGTAAATAAGTAGCCTTGCTGGGACTGGTGTGTTGTCAGGCTGCAGGAAGGCGCGCGGGGTGAGGGAAAGCGCGTCTGCCCGGCATGACGTCGCACGTGGGGCTCTCATTGGGTGGTCGGCCGGCGGACCGCAGCGCTCACTCTCACACCACCAGTTTTCACTCACCTGCAAAACTTTACCCGGTAATCACTCACTATGCAGGTACAATCAGATCAGAGGTCAATGAAGTCCGCTTTCCTCAATCGATTCTCTCGGCCGCGGTTCAATGTACTTGCAGCCTCGTCCTCCGTCCCCGAGTTCAGAAGTCCAGTACTCGTTTCGCGCTGGTACCACCAAACCTCACCTCCAAAGTACTGTCACGAGGAAGACTTTTCTACCCAAACGGATTCTTCCTGGAGGCAGTCGGTGAGCAAATGACACCGTTCCTGCAGACTGCTGTGATCAGGTTGCATCTTGCAGTCCAGATATCTTCGACGTCGAATAGCGCAGCCAGATAGTTTTCGTTGTAGTGTAGCACAAGGCTGACCACGTGTAAGATCTGTGCAACAGCATCCGAGATCGCCTTGTTGACAAAGTCTGGACCTTTCGGATACTGCATCGCGGCCACCTTGTGTGTTTCCCCATCCTCCATACCGGTATCTTGTGTCCATGTGCGAAATCGGAGAGGGTGTAAGCGCAATCAAAATATTCCCTCTGCAGAGGCCAGGCGGATCGAAAGGCTTGCCATTGAATAAGACATGACAGTACTGGTGTCGTTGTCAGTCACCGTGACGCCTTATCGTGACATACATGTCCACACGCGGTATATGAGCATGTAAACTTGGACCAACAGACCAGTTCGTCAAGTCGAAAATGTGGACCTTCACAGATCAGCAAGCAGTTTGCTACAGGGATCCTAAACACCAGCTCATACCTCTGCAATATCCGTGGGCGTACCCTGCCCAGTCGTGCCATCTTTAGACAAAGCTTCCTCAATAATGTGCAGCCATTGACAGCAGATATGTGCCGATAGATCCATCAGTCACTCCATCTTCTCCTGCATAGCTGAGGCTTGTATAGCAGTGTCTTGTAGCTTGAGCCACAAGACGAAGCCCAGACTGTGAATGTGCAGTACAAAGACTTGATAGGGTCTATTATCGAGTCAGTAATTGTGCGCTAATGCAAAGACCTACACTCGACTCGTTCCTTACGTGGGCCGGACCTATTCCGGCATTTCCTCATATGTCTTGGGAGATGATAAGAGCATCCATCTCGTGATGTACGAGAAGATATACATTGAGGCAATGCAAGTGAAATCATCACCTGCTGTGGTGCGTCAATCTTCGTGTCGCGGTAGGAGAAGGCGAAACACACTACCTTTGCTCCTGACGCTGTGCGCCATGCCAGCGGCCCATTGAGAAAGGACGGAGGCCTCCTTGAAGCCTTTCTCGCAAGACAGCGCTGTAACATTTGAGTGATTCCCAATGGTTACCTCCCACAATGCTTCTTCTTGTAGCATCCTGGTAACTTCGTTGCGGATATTCGTGAAAGCTAATGATAAAGATCCTGGATCGGAGCCGTTATTGCTACGCACCAGGGCTCATATTGGTATTGGCAAACATCTTGGCTGCTATCCCTGGATATCTTGAGGATAGTGGTAGCAAGGATGCCGCTGGAGGTGAGGAGATTGCCAAAGAGGTTCGCAAAGTATGCGTCAGGGTCATCTTGTGAGTCCTTTCCATTTCTTCTGCACACCTGAACGTAAGCAAAGTTCTTTCGCAGATTCGTATTGCTGCTACCGTTTTCCTGGGGCTGATGGGTTGATTGCGATATTGGTGAGTCGTTGCTTGTCGTGACAAGCATTCCGTCACATCTTAGCGTCGACTCGAGTCGTAAGTCGTTCATGCCGACCAGGATAGAAAGAAAACCGCTGTTCTTGACCACACACTCGGCCTGAGCAATGGCTTGCCCGGCAGCTGAGTGGAGTACGCCATCGCCGACCGCTTCACTAAGAAAGAAGGCCGCACCTTCTGCGCAGGCTGCACGATGTCCTCTATGCAATCTCCGAGCCTCAATCGAGCTGGGACGCGCTCCCTTGTACTGCCTCTGCATGAGCTGCTGTTGAGAATCCTATCGTGTCGATGTCCTTCTGACCTTTGTCTTTCGTGCTCGACACTCCCCACATGCCGGGTCAACTTTGCTCGTTTCGATCGTGGGGCCTCTGGAGCTTTGAATGAATTTGGCGACAAGAGCGAAGGAGGTCGGCTACCTATCGTCACAGTATCGCTTCACAATTTCACATTGGGTATTTTTGGGAGCCGAAAATTCTTGATTTTGGAGATGAATTGGCGCATCGTAAGAGGTCAATAAAATTGTTCTTGATAAGTAACTGTTCCCATAAATACTGGAACATGCAGTAGTAGTGTGTGGCTGAGTTGCGGCTGCCTTTGGTGGGTGAGACTGAGCAACTACTGCCTGCATGGCGCATATATATATATATATATACCTTATGAACCAACTGTGATGTAAGACACACCGAGCGCTCGATGTACAATACATCTGCTTTCGGTATATAATACACCAAACATCAATGTACAGTACATCTTGTACTCACCGTTTACATTGAGACGGATATTGAAGGGGGAGGGCTCGGGTATCAGAGAAGTGAGAGGGGGAGAAGGAAGGGGCCGGCTGCGTCATCCCCTCTGTTATCCCCTTCGTCATCCATCTCTAGTCTTCCAAACCTCACTAGCCCCCGCATACACATAAACTCACTGCTTGTAGGTATTCTACACTTCCTCCTACTACCTGCAAGTAGTGAAATTATCTACACGCGGGTAAGATTTGGCTGAATCGCCATAATCTTTAATAGTTGAGATGCGGGTATTGATGGTGGGAGGAAGGGGGGAGTGCTGTGAATCTCAGCGAGTGAAAAAGTGGTACTGAACATCATAGTTCTCGGCTACTATAGGCTACTATGGATACAAGGCAGTGGTAGGGGCAGCGGAGCGGAGAGGATGGGGAGATGACGCAGTACCCTACTCCGGGGCCCTCCTCTTAATCCCTATATCATGTGACTACCCCTTCATCGCTACTACCTACTCCTTCACTGCCACCCACAGGGCAGGTGTATTATATATTGTGGAAGGATTGAGATGATTTGATTCATTTTAAGAGCTATTGGCTGGAATCGATCGAGACTATATAGTAGGAGGGGATAGCAGTGAAGGGTTGGGGAAGCAAACCGAACTAACCGAATGAGCTGGACAATCAGTGCAGCGGACCGCTGGTAAACAATGCAACGGTCCGCTGGCGAACATATTTCGATATCCATGGGTAGATCGCTACGTAAGCTACAACGCTGTGCCAGCTAGTGGCATGCAAAGCTAATTCATATAAGTGTATCGACCAGACGAGTGAGAAGAATAAACAAAAACAAATCAACGCAATGAGCGACACCTATTCCCATGCAGATGTAACGCTAATTGCAGTTGCAGGGATGCTCATCATGGGTTGGCGGGAGTGAGTAGTCTTATTCGTACCTCAAAAAGACAACTCCACCTTGGCAATTGCAACCTCTATGAAATGTATAAACCTTTTCTCATGACTCTTGATTCAGTGGGTGACCGAGCTTGGACCTATCAGGAAGGAGCTCTCTCGCAACGAAGATGGTTCTTCACAGAACACGGTATTGTTTCTGGTGCAAGCCTCTGATGCGCCAAGAAGACACTCAACGCCCTTTGCTGGGTTCGGACAAGGTGCAAGATGATAGAGGTCCTATCTCTGATATTGTACCGATACACTGGTCCGGGCCAAATTAAACCTTACCACAGCCTGTCATCCAGCACCACTCGTCTCGGAAGATGACTTACGAGAAAGACGTATTGAACGCATGCTTAGGTATTCTGAAGGTCCTTGAAACTACACACTTCTGGGATAATCCCATCGAATTTAATGAGCCTGTAGGTCAATCGGATACCTCATATAACTTTGGATGCATGAACTCTTGGGAGATGGTATCTGAAGTAAATAAACCTGCTGCATCTAGCTATCGAATGAACCTTCTCTGGGGCAATGGAGGGCGCAAGCCTGAAGATCGTAAAGACTTTCCGAAATGGTCATGGGCAGGATGGATAGGCCCACCAATCTCCAGTAAAAAGGACAAGAGAAAGCGTAAGTTGAGCATAACCGCAATCGAAGTTCAGGTGCTGAGTATGGAGTGGGTGGATGTTCTGCGCAACGACTCACTTCGTGGAAACCTTGGAGACATCAGTTCTGGGAAGACGCTCCGAATCACGGGTAACATCTGCACACCTCGATTCTCCATCGATATCGAAGAGGGACTCGTTATCGCTCTTCAGAGTCTTTGTGGCGAAGACGTGTGTCACAAAGCCGAGTAGATCACTTTCGGTTTAGATTTGAGGCGTGCATGCCAGAGAACCCACATCGCATTGTGGCTCTAGAATTTGAAGGCTTGCACCCAAGCCGCGTTCGGAGCAAGCACAGACAGAAGGTGATTACAGGGAACTTTTTGCTCTTGAAAGACCAGGCGGGTTCTTACAGACGCATTGGTGTAGCTGGGTCATATCGAGGCCTTCTGGGTTACATGGAGGACCCTCCGGCTGACAACTGTTGTGCGGTTTCTTGCAAAATAGTCGATGAATTAGAATTGGGGCCTGTACCGAAGGCAGAGATGAGTACGCGGGCCTTCTACCTGGAGTAATATTCAACTGTTGACAACACTATCAAATTTGGGAAGACAAAAGCCAAGTGATCACTGCTTCAAGGACTCATAAAAGCCGGACAGCACATTGCCACCCTTGAGACCTCTTCTGCGCGTGCTTTGACCTTCAATTTTGCGTTGAAAGTGTATGGTCAAGCATCGTACTTCTCTATCGGGTCTAGCTACAATCTCAACATCGTAGGCCGCGAAACGTTGGACTTGACGCTTGAGACAATCTAAGCAATCATGGTCTGAAAATAACTTATTCCATCTATTATCAAAGATCAACCTTTTATTGGCAGATATCTGACTTGTGGGACATCTCTGGAATACGCAATAAGAGTCAGCACAGCCTACCAAGAATTTCAGCGAGTTAAAGACCCTGAATAGTGTAGCTCAGGGTTGTTGTGATATTGGATATGATTGAATTTTACCAAGGAAGGTCACAATCAGCCGACAGCCGTCGGTGGAACGTTCCAGAACATTTACGATTGTGTGTATTAAACAAGAGCTTCATTTGTCGTGTATCGCGACATCGACTCCGAGCGCTTCTCTATACCTTACTTCGCGGCACTAATACTCGTGCCAGTTGTTCCTGTCTTAGCGCCACTTTATCTCTCGAGCGCACAAACAATCCAAGCCAGACTGCCCTCGCATATTCATTCTGATTCTGCTCCGGCGCAGCTTCCTACTCCACGCCCTCTGCCTCAACTTCCCACTTCTTCAAGAAATTTCTCCTCGTCTGCTCGAGCTCGTCTGCCTTGAATTTCAGGTCAGCCATGCCCCTACCAAGACTGACAAGTTCGTCCTCCACGATGTCGCGGCTGTTGCTGTCCTCTAGAATGCGATTCGGCTTGAGGTATTCGGCTCGGATTACTGATTCCGCCTTCTTGAATACGTTCTCGAGTTCGAATCGCGCGTCGTCATGCAGAGTCTTGGCGGAGTGAATGAGGGCTTGCAATGAGGAACGTTCTGACGTGGTGACGTAATCTAGTACGGCGCACATTGTCGTGAGCAGCGCGGCGGTAGCCTGGAGCTGCGTGTTGTAGCGGAGGAGGCTGGACGTGTATGGGGCGTCGATGTTGTCTGTGTTGGGCGCCTTGTCTGTATTCGATATAGACATCATTGCGGGTGATCGTGGTATTGATGCGTAATATATCGTGGCAACGTTCGTTGAAGGAGTGGGTGTGGATGTACAGTTGATGGTTGTGTTGTTGGTTGTTATATGCTGAAGGTGGTATGTATGAACAAGCGATGGTGTTTGTACGGTAAAAGATGGTACGCTGTTTGCGCAATGGATGTTATACAGAAGTGAAAGGGTAATGAACGCTCTGGAGATCAGGCGCGGAGATGCATACCCTTGCTAGGACGTTCTTTCGCTTTCAATCTGAGGTCGTACAGCTCCTGCTGGGACCCTGAGGCCGCATGGGTCCAAGACGTAAGTCGCGATGTTGTTGGATGTATCGAAGGCATTACTTCTGGAAGTTGCGATGGAAGAGTGCGAAAGGGGGGGAGAGATACTGAAATCGAAACAGTAAGATACTGACAAGTCATGATGGGCTCAACTGCCCAGAAGTATGTACAATGAAGCCTCGTAAAGTATGAGCAAACCGCAAAGGGGTATCGTGCGCGCTGAACGCTCTTGTAAAAACAGTGGGTGGAGGTGGTAGGAGAAGCCTGTCCAGCCACCTAGGCAGACGACATTTCCGAGTTGTCCGAAGACACCGACCCTCCTGCGAACTTGTTCATGACAAGCTTCTCAATGTCCTTGAGTAGGCTCGTTTTCAGGTCGTTCAGCTCTTTCCTTGCAGCGGCAGCGTCCCTTTCCGCACGTTCAACTCGAACTTTGGACAGATGGAGGTCGATGTCACGACTGTGTACAAGCGCCTCGGCCAGCCTCATCCTCTCTTTCGTAGCGGCCAGTTTCGTTTTGATTTGTGCGCACTCCTGTTGTAAGCCGCTGTAAGCATGCTTGAGCATGGTTTCGTCGGCAAGTACCTCGTCCGTGGGGGACAGGATGCCTTCTGACAAGTTTGATGGCTGGGCATTGTTAGCTCTGGTCATGCGTTGGGCAGTAAGTCGTAAAGTACCTTTCGAACATGACTGGGTCGTCTTTTTGTAGAAAAGAACTCAACCGCCGGTGATGGCACGCTTTCTGATACTTGTGAAGCCTGCATTGATCGTGTAAGTATGTTGTTATCATGTAAGTTCGTGCAATGCCACGTACCTTTCGCGAATGATTAATGCGTTTAGGTTTAGCTACTCAAGGTCAGCAATTGCGATAGGGGAAGGGGTAGCCCTTGCACTTACGAGTTCCCTGTGGCGCGTACTCCTCCCTCTCCCGTTTAATCTTAGTTGGTAACTCAAAACTGCTGTCCTTGTCGCTTTCTCGACGTGCAGTACCAGGCCTTGATGCTGTGGATGGCCGGTCGCCGTCATTGCCGACCCAGTCACAAGCTTCTCTGAAGTTCTTGGCGAACCATCTGGAGTCGTTCTTGTGTCTTACTAGCTCGTTGACAAGTTCTGAGGCCAGAAAGTAGTACAAAATAACGGCTGAAACTCGATGAATAGCCTTGGAACCACCGGTGTCGTCACCGACTTTGCTGAAAGGCGAGTAGAAGGCCACGTTGCTTGTAGCGCGAACAGGATGTAATTCCGGTTTGCCTTCAACGATCTCTTCACTCAGGCGATAGAAGGTAATCTCTGTATCGTGTTCATGGACGTGTGCGACAACCTTGGAATCCTCGACATCGTCGCCTGGGGCGTAATCGCCAATCACGAGCAGTTTCTTGTGTGTTGAGCGACCGAGCGATCTCTGGATCACACGATTGAACGATGTGTCGTCAATATCAATATACGAGACTCTCGAAGCGCGTGGCAACGCTTTGAAGGCCTCTGGAAACTCATATCGCGCCCATGCCTGGACGTTGGCGAGGGTCAGAGGGGTCTTTTGTTCGTTGAAATCGGCCATTGTGACGATAAGCTTATCGATTGGGCTCAAAAGGGCAGGCGATTGCCGTCGTCACTCAAAGAGGACACTGGGAATTCAAGGCATCAAGGCGCAAATCGATCAGTGCGCCGTGGCGGGTGCCAACACGCGTGCAACGCGTTGTAACGTGTCGAGGTGAATGGTTGAACGAAAGTCGGTGGCTGCCGAAGATTGACGTCGCTTAGCGAGCGGGCGCGGCGGGGTAGGTGGAGACGCCAAAACCGGAAGGTGGAAGCCAAAATTGGCCAGGTTGGTGGTAACTTTATGCGGCGAAAGAAGAGTTCGAGACATGCTTGGGACAGCGGTACCCTCGGCTTATGAAGAATCTGAAATGATTTTTGGTTGAATGACGGCGCTGCAAAGAGGCGGAGAAAAGAAGAGCGGTCTGTGCAAACCTTCTGTAGGCTAAAATCGGCGCCACACCTGCGGCAAACCTCCTACTCATCAGATGTTCTTTGCACTTTGGATCTGGAGAACTCCTCCGACGCAAACGGATGGCAGACCGCCCTGATAGTGACGTTGCATCGTGTTTCTTCCACTGTCGACTTCGTGGTTCTAATGTGGTGGGCAGAGCAGCGGTGCGACGGCCTAGATCTGTGTGCAACGGCTTGTTGTGCTCCGGATGAAGACAGGTATCGTAGATGAGAGAAGAACGCAGTCTGGAAAGCAACAGGTGTTCGGTAGGGCCTTACTGATGACGTCCATGCCTCCCTTTGGTCATCTAAGATGGGTGCGCTAGCCGCTCTTGGCCTCTAGCCTGACGGGAGGCTCTTGCCGATCCAAGCTTCAATCGCTGCTGAGGCAAGATCTCGAACCTTCCTAATTCACCTAACCTTACCTTACCTTTGCTTGATTTCAAGTCCCTTTAGTCGACCATGTATATCAACTTCCAGCCAGGAAGATGTCCCACGGCTGTTGCATGAGGTGAGAGTACGTGGTCTGCCAGGTCACCCTCAGTAGGAGGGCTTTGTCACTCATCACCTCTCCAAAAGCCCGAGAGCCGTGCCAATCGATGAATTACCTCACGCATAGATCTTCTCCAACCGTACCAGCAGTAGATCAGTCCCGTTTCGCCTCGTTTATCCACCATACTGCGCCTGTGTTCCAGTAACGTCCTCTTCGACTCTCTGAAGTGGCCTTCCTCCAGCTGAACGAAGCTCATCTCTATACTGCAGAAGAATTACTATGCAAGAGCTCGATCACATCCTTTGACCACCAACATCAGAGCAATAATGCCTGGCTCAACGTGTTAAGCCCAATCCTGAGCAAGCTCGACTAACGCTCCATGCCGAATCGTTAGCAAACATAACATGGCTACCGCCTTTTCACCTGGCGTATCGTTCCCCAGTCGCTGAATCTGCAGTGTCTGCACTTGTGTCGATGATCACCGAGAGCTACGTTCGGCTGTGTCGCCACTGCATTGCTGGACGTTTCGAGATTGAAGGGCTGTGGAGCGCTCTCGGAGGATTCCTGAAACTGCACGCCATGCGCCTTGATCACACTTGTGCAGCTGAAATGTCATTCTGGCCTTCGACGATCCAGAACATCACCGACGGGATATCGACGAGATTGCAAAACGGAGAAACATCACTGTGTCGGCGACACCGCATGCAGATTGCTCTTATGTTCTGGAGTTTTGCCTGAGATTGCGTAGGGAGGCTGAAATTGGTTGCACGCGAGCGTTCGGCTCTTTCGCGATGCAATCTGCGGCGGCTCATTCCGCGGTCCATGCCCGACCGGCTACATTCCCGCGTCGTGTCAAAGGCCCAGGATCCCTTGCTCGTTCCTCGTTGTCTAACCACGATGAGACACAACAAGGTGGTTGTGCGCAAGCCGTAGCTGGGCGAAGCAATTTCGACGGTTGTCAGCCGGGAAAAATGTCGTTCCACCTTGCTGCCCCCGATGCGCGGTACACCAGTCTCTTGCCCTGGCTAACGCAGACGCGCCGAACAGCTGTTTGTTTTCTCAGCCCTCTCCACAGGCTTAAGCCTACTTTGACAGCGCGAGATGATCGCACTTTGCGTGTAGGATTTACAACTGCTTTCCAAGGCGCCACAAGTTTGCGGCGTGGCCCTTCGTTACGGGGCTTGTTGCCAGTTTTCCCGTGCGAGAACACTGTTAACGGCCACGAGGGCCGTCTCGCAGCCCTCAAACTTTGTGTAACCATATTGCTTGTTGCTATCTAACGCGTCGCCGGTCGTCGCAACCCCGCCTGCCCTCGTGGACGCTGTTTCAGGCTTTGCTTATCCCAACGTGCTCCTTATACATCAATCGAAGCCTCAGGCCTCGCTCTGTCACGACAAATGCCTCGCTCAAGCACAGTTGCGGCCAGATGTGCTGCACTAAACACTTCGATCGCTCAGGCAAGCATCTCTGTAGATTTGCAACTGTGCACTCGCTGACTCGGGTGTCTCGCAGGTTATTCCGGATATCAGCAGCTTCGCGAGACAGGTGCGCGAAGCCAGGACCGACCTCAACGCTATCAACAATGATCTGCAGATCATCAGAACCGGTCTTGGTGTTGCACAGGATGACTTTTCGACATTTGGCTCCAAGCTACCTACTGCACTTGTTGATGCATTCACCCAAATTCTGGACTCCAGCGATGACACCAGCGAGCGTTTGCACAAGACCTTCTTAAAGCTGTCATGCAGTACCTCGCCAAAGGATGATTGGCGAACACTAAGAGACGGCACTCTCATAATTCTACGGCAAGACCTCGAGGCTTCGAGGATTGTGCTCGACCTTGCTGTTGATTATCTCTCATTGTAAGATTGCACGTGACCTGTCCCACTTTGAGCTCATGCTGACTGTACCAGATTCGGTCGCACTGACACCATAGACTCGCTCGACTCACTCATTGAAAGCTATGTCAGTGGTCTGACTGAGTCGACCAACGAGCTCTTGAAGCGTACTGATATGGAAGAGATCCATGTCAATCAACTTGCCAGAGAAAGGCTCAAATCGTTACTGCAAGCAGTTCGTCTACTTCGATCGTGTATCACAGCCCTATCCCGAGAAGGAGTATCACCGGTATCAAGAACTTCTGGGCCTGAGCGAAGAACGACCACACCAAGGCCCGATTCACTGGAACCATCGTTAGGCGAGTCACGCCGCAGTGGAAGTGGCAGGAACAGCCCTTCGCAACAGTCGATATCAACCAAATCCTCAGATAAGGGAATTGGAGCATGGCTTGCAGATGTTCCTTGTCATCAAGATGCTCAGCCACTAACACACTCAATGATCATCAAAGTCACCGACGACAGGTCACACTCCAGAGCAACGTCCCACATCAACTTCCCGTCCTCCCGTGGTACATTCTACACAGACGATGGCGTCTCATCAAGTCGCACTCTAGTCGCTCCTGAGTCCAGGGAGTCGAGACTCAAGAAATCGCAGAGCTGGTGCTCAGAAGCATCGACCCGACTTGACGTCAAGATGAAAGCAAAGGCAAAGACAAGACTAGCTCGAGAGTATTCACCAACGGTGTCAAGCTCAGACGTCTCCATCATCCACAAGAGAATAACATCAGACAAAATCGCCGTAGCCAAAGGCAACCGAAAAGATCTCGACATCGGCTCTCGCGTCGGCGTTGACCGCATCCTCGCCAACATCCCCTCAGACGCCACATCCGCCGAAGTCGAGCGCGTCCTTTGGGAAGGTGCAAACCCCATGGTTGTCCACCCCGAATACGGATTCTTCTTCATCCGCGCCGCGCACGAAATGTCCTCCGACATACTCCGCGTACTGGTGGAATACGGCGCCGACATTACTCGCACAACATCCACCCGGTACTACTCCGCGATGCACGCCGCGGTGCTAGGCGGCCAGCTCGAAATCGTGAAAAGCCTTACCTCCCTGGGTCATTCCATCGACGCCACCAATAACCTCGGTGAAACGCCGCTGCACCTCGCCGCACGGACGCCTGGTGCGAATCTTCGCGAGATTGCAAAGTTTCTGGCGGATAAAGGCGCGGATGTTAATCATGAGGCGAACGATGGGAACACGCCGCTGCAAATGGCGCTAACGGCGAAGAGACTGGAGGGCAGGGAGAGGAGTTTGATGATTGAGTTGTTGTTGAGTTATGGGGCGGAGGGCGAGTTGAATCAGGATTTGGAGGGGCGAAGGAGTAATTCCAAAGGGTTGAAGGTTATGGGGATTACTTGACTTTGGAGGCTGGGGAGCTTGCACTTGCATTTGCATTTTGGGATTGGGGATAGACACTTTTGTATAATTTTTTTATTATTGGTGGGATTTAGATACTCGCCTGGCTGCGAGGATCAAGATTCGTCTACATCTTTGACCTCTCTGTCTATATCCTGCTTGTCTTACCCCATACCTTCGTTGTGCTGCATACAGACAACCGCTGCCGAGAAGCAGCAGCGGCGACAGCCCGAGCCTCGCAAGTATCGCAGTCCTATATTAAACAAAGCTGCGGTTTGACCGTAGTTCCTATGCGACCTGGCTTGCCTGGTCCGTGTTTGTATACAATGTTGCTGTCTCGGTAGTCACCACAGCGAAAGATGAGTCGTGTATAGTGGCACATTGTTAGTGATATCTTCACTTAGCTGTCCTAGATTGCAATGTATTGTTAAACACGTTGTTCTGGTCCAGTCGGTATATGTTGCAATAGATACAACAAATGAAGGTATAACGGCGCAGGCCGTAAGTCAGGGTAAAACCGCGCAAAGTCGTAAAATCAGTATATTCTGTTGTTCTTGTTGTTCTGTGATTTTGCCTCTCACCACCTCAACAGGGTCTGTTGACATGACGTATGTATCGGGCAGCCAAGGGCAGAAGGTGCTTGTTGGAATGGGCAAGAGCACTGCACAAACACCTGTGGCACACATGACCTCCTTACTCCATAAAACGTCACAGTGTATGCGTTTTGTGGTTGGGTTGTATGTGTGGGTTTTACGAGTGTCATTGACAGGTACATATACAATGCGGAAACGTAGTGAAGTACTTCCCAGTCACAAGGCGAGCTTTGAAAGATGTAGTGAACAACGATCAACCATCACTGCCGTGTATCAGTCTGAGGCTCATGTCATCATCAAGCAGATCCCTTACTACCTTGGTCTGTTCGAGTCTGTGACTGCGAGCAAGCATCACATGGGCGCCAAGGAAAGGGCACGAAATACTGGGTTGGCTTACGGCAATAAGGACCCGGATCAGGAGTTTGACAGCGCTGGGTTGTGCTGTCGAGATGATGTCCGCAGCTGAAGGTGAATGTTGTGAAGGTGCACATGGTGGTTCTAGTTGCTCTTTCTTCTGCGTATGAATGGATGTAAAGACTTGGACTGCGTGGAAATATATACTCTTGGAACGAGAGCACTGTGCGTTCCTCTGATTGGAACCAAAATCTGGCAAATCTTGTTCTTGACACTGATCACGTACAAGGAGTTTTTATCTTTGTTGAGTGGATTTATCGTAGCAAGACTGTCGTGTCATTGATATCTCGCACAAGTTCTTGTTCTGTTTGCAATCGTGAAGACTTAACGGACGTCCCGGTATTAACGGCCTATTGAAGTTGTTCTGTGACATATCATAGCGTTCAATGCATATCGAAAGGATCTTATTGAAGAAACGTCGTAATAAAGGCCATGTACAACGCACTCTCGTATTGTTAGCCAACAAACCCGAGTATAAGTATTCATCGAAACCGAACACGGAACACCACGAAGCATCAACCAATCACTCTCTTAGACCAAAACCAATACAGTAGTATGTGTACAGTAATCTGAAACATATACACATAGATTCACAAAGGCACTGCTGGTCCGACAGCTCGCAAGCAAACCAAGCATTGCGAGCAGTGGGAGCCCGGGGCACGTTGTCCCTTCAAACGTAAGGTGCGGCGACCCGTGGGCATGAAGTGCTCTGTCTGCGAAACTAGTATGTTGGAGGAACTGCTCAAGACTTGATGTGAAAAGTGGTCGGTAAGAATCTTGAGGGTGTCAAAGGGGAGAAGAAGAGTTAATTACCAGAAAATAGCCGATGGGAAGTGCATAACTCTCATACGCGTCTAAGCTTGCAGGTGACCTCGTCAAACACTACGCGGCCTCGGCCCAGTTCAAGCAGGTTCAGGGCGGAGGAAGGTTGAAGCTTGTTGATGATGTTCTCGAGACCGAGAGTGACACAACGGACGTGACGCTGATGAACCTTCTACTTCCGTCATCGGGGCAGTGTTTAACCGATGCGCTAGCTTATCGTGGGGTATCCACCAATCGTCGGCCACCTCCGTCATTACCTTGACACTTCAACTTTAACTTTCCTGTCTACTCCTTACATCATACCTCAACTTGTTTTGAATATGACCCAACAATCACACGAGACGTACAGCATGTGGGTGGAAGGGAAAGAAGTGGCGGGCAATGCGGAGCAGTCAGTCAGCTAGCCCTTCACCGAGGATGATCCCACCTTCTGACCTTCCGATAGACTTGGAATTGAGGATCCGGCAACCGGAGAAATCTTTGCCCATTGTCATGCTGCATCTGCTGAAGATGTTGAACATGCAGTGCAAGTCGCACAAAAAGCCTTCAGATCTGGTATCTGGTCCAAAGCTCCACGCCATATCCGCGCAGACACACTAGACAAGATTGCCGAGCTTCTTACAAAGAAGATGCCTTCTCTGATTGAATTGGAAGTAAGGCAAACTGGGCGAGCTATCAGAGAGATGAATGCGCAGGTGCCGACTCTTGTGAAGTGGTTCAAGTACTACGCCTCGCTTATCAGGACCGAAGAACGCTCTGTCCTGCCGACCATGGGCAAACTTCACAACTGGATCGATCGCAAACCTCTTGGAGTTGTCGCGCAAATCACTCCTTTCAACCATCCCATGCTCATTGCTGTCAAGAAGATCACACCCGCGCTAGCTGCCGGAAACTCGATTGTACTAAAGCCGAGCGAGCTCACACCACTCACCAGCATTGAATTGGGTAAGCTCTTCAAGGAGGCGGGTCTACCTGATGGTGTCTTTAACGTGCTTCCTGGTGACGGAATCACTACCGGTAAAGCACTTGTCGAGCACCCACTCATCAAGAAGGTTGATGTGACTGGTGGGACACCTGCTGGCCGAGCCATTGGTGCCATTGCAGGACGCAACCTTGCCGCATACACCGCAGAGTTAGGCGGCAAAGCCCCTTTAATAGTGTTCGAGCAAGTACACGTTGATCTTGTTGTCAATGGCATTGTATTTGCTAGCTTTATAGCGAGTGGCCAGACCTGCGTTGCAGCGACTCGCATCATCGTGCAGAACAGCATCTTCGATCAGATGGTTGAGAAGCTCAAGAGCAAAGCGCAGAGTATCGAAAGGAGGATGGGGTCACCAAAGAATGTCGAGTCGATGATGGGACCTCTCATCTCTGCGAAGCAGCTTGTGAACGTCCGAACGCTAGTCGATGATGCAGTTGAGGCAGGAGTGGAGGTCATCACCGGCGCTCAAAGGATGACATGGAATTCGGTACTAGATGGAACCGATTTTTCCAAAGGCTACTTCTTCCCTCCTACTATACTGGCGGACAGTGCCAGGAAGAAGATTGTCGATACTCGGATCTGGAAGGAAGAAGCCTTTGGCCCTGTCATCGTAGTTGTCGGCTTTGATACAGAAGAGGAAGCACTCGAGCTTGCCAATGACAGCGAGTTCGGTCTGGGCGCTGCGATTTGGACGCAAGATCTATCGCAGGCTTTCAGAGTAACTGAAAGCATCGAGAGCGGGATTTGTTGGGTCAACACGCATCATCGCAACGACCCTAGCAGTCCGTGGGGCGGTATCAAGAGCTCAGGTGTCGGAAGCGAGAACGGTATCGATGCATATCATGCGTATACCTCGCCGAAGTCCACTATCATCAACTACGCTACTGCGGAAGAAGGGCTGGCGAGCGACGACTGGTTCAGAGAGGGTACGGGTGAGGTCAGATACGGCTGAACGCATTTACAATGTCGGACGATTTGATGCAGGATGAACTGTTCAGATTTGCGAATTCTGTCGTGTCTTCAATTGCATGTCTACACTATTCACGGTATTTTGTCCGGGATGCCGCCCTTGTGAATGCACATTGTGAATGTTTTGCTTTATCCCTCTCCTACGCAAATGAGAGATTCAAGTATCGCCTTGCTCCTTCCATTCGTACAGTACTGCAAACTCTAACTATCACTAACAACACATCAGATTACCATCTCAAAGACTAAGTTCACTCCAGGAACGGGAACATATTGGAAGGCTGCCTTGATTGCAGACATTTCCCGTGAACACGACCATATCACTCAGAATCAAAGGACGTGCAGACTCCCCCTGTGACGATGGCTACAACAGTCCACAATCACTAGAGGCTTACGCTATCGCCGAATTGAAGAGCAAAGGATTTGCTGGCTACAACGGCTGGATTGACAAGAAAAAACACGCACAACCGATACCAGAGCAACTTGTGAAACAGAGAGCGCTGACGGCCGAGGCGACCAAGAAACGCGAAGCTGACAGGACTGGGCCAGGTACACTGGGAAAGTACGTCGATACCGTTAGTCATTTTGAGCCACTGCAGATTCTCTACTGCGCCGAAGAAGAGATAGCGCCGGGGGGGGGGGGAAGAACTTGCTCAAGGACCTGAGGGACTACATACTCTACCACCGCAGCAAAGGGGCTGATGAAGGATAATCGTTATTGGGAAGCAAAGCAAGAGGCCAAACGGAAGAGAGAGGACGAGGAAGCAAGAAAAGAAGGCCGAATCTGAGGCGAATGAGACGTATAGTAGGAAGCAGGCGGAGCTGGAGATTGTCTGCGAGGAAGGCAGAGGCTGCAAACAAGGCAGGCGAAACGTTCTCTTGACCCACTAACATTTTGCACATGTGGACCAAGAGTGTATATCAAAACAGTGCGTCGGCAGTGACTTCAGAACAGCATCAAGATAGAGGAGACAGTGGTAATGTTGCACTTACGGACATGATGTCACAGGTGAAAGCGAACAAGTCACTTGTCGCTACCGCTACTTTTCACCTCGGCCGCTACGCACTGAGGGATTACAATGAGCCCCCCAACTTCTTCCTGATCTACACCCAACGTTCTAACTCCACTCAACTTATCCCTATAGCGCCCTTCAACTCCTCCCATAACATGCGTCCAGAAGCCTACCGCCACCACCCCAACGATCCGCACTTCATCCACACGGAGCGAGTGCCCGCCTGCGACCACTGTATCTACTTCAAAGGTATCGTGTACCGCTCTCTCGCTCGCCAACACCTCACCAGCGACGACTTACTAGTCACACGCTACGACAAAATGGCCAACGAACCGCGATCCTTGCAGTCTGTTGCACTCAAAGAGGAAGCCATCGAAAGACGCGAACACGCGAAGTACGTGGCATGGAGCCGGTCTCTAGCTGCTGTTAGTATCGAAGCACAAGCAAGAGAGGCCGAGAAAATGGCGAAGAGCGTGGGCTTGTACACCGTGGCGAGCGATACGTTGATGCAGTGGATCGACACGAGTACGAAAGAAGAGCTGCTGGCGTGGTTGGAGAAGAATGGTGATGAGCGTGACAATATGGACACCTTACGCCATGAGGGCATTTTCGATCTGCGCGAGTACTTTCTTAATCGTTGTGACGCAAAGAGAGCAATAAGAAAGAAAGCAACAAAGAAGAGCCCTGCCAAAGCCAAAGACCTCTCTGTCCGCGCCGACTCAACTCAACCTGTTGTCAAGAAACCTGATCCACGCCGCGACGCGATCGAGCAACGTCTCCAAGCGCACAAAAGCCTCAAGCCACCTCAAGCAGCATTGCGCGAACGCGATGAGCTGAGGCGATGGTATGATAGCAAGAAGGCGCATGATTTGAAGGACGAGCTGAGGGAGAGGGGTATTCGGCCGGTGCCGAGTAAGAAGGTGGATATGATTGTATTGTTGGTTGAGGATGACAAGAATGGATCATAGATATGCGCACAAGGGTCGAAGCATAAGGAGGCTGGCAAGATATTAGTTGAGAGGACGACTTGCAACATACCATGATCATGCATGCTGCTTTGTGATACTTCCTGCGTGATAGAATCCATGTGGCTATCATCGACCGTTGGGGGTTCGTTACCAGTTTTGAAAAGACCTGAGGCGCACTTGGTCGTTGGCGTGGGTGGTGCTTGCCTGTGTAACTTGTTGCCTCGTGCTGAGGAGCAACTTCCAAAGCAAAGACAGTCTTGACATTCACCACACTTACCACAACCTTAGCCTGACCAAAACTTCTCCGCGCATCGCTCGAGGCCAATGTGCGCCCCTGTCATCTTCAGTTCTCTTATCATCGGAAACTAAACACACCCCAGCACTCGATGCATGCCAATGAAGCTGCAGAGGTTTAGAAGTTATTCTGCAGCTGCGTAGCAGACAGCAACTTAGAACACACCTCAGCCTCTTGCTGTTGCTGCTCTCACTTGCCTCTCAATAGGCGTTTCCGCTCGATCTTGCACGATTCTTTTATGTGGTTGCTCTTTCCGCGGCATTGCACAGCCTCCCCGCTCCCAAGCTCGATGCCCAGGGCGGAGAACATGCCAACTTACCGCTGCAGTCGAGCATCTTCTGTCCAAGGCTCCTCTTATCCGCATCTGGGAGCTGGATGTTGTCTTGGAGGTTGGCGAGCCTCACAGCTGAGCCAGACAAGCCACGCCAAGCTGATGGCGCAATGCCAGTCGCTATCGCGCCCGACTTCGGAGTCGCAGTACTTGTACTTCGAAGACCCCCAGGACTTTCCAGGATCGAGCTGAATGCCGATCACAATGCGGACAGTAGAATTCTCGGAGTTTAGCGAACGATCTTGAACGGGTCGTTGAGGGTACAGAGATATTCCAGCCTGATCGCAAACAACGGAGAGACGACACATGAAAGATGAGGAACGTACAAATGAAACGAATGTGGAGGGACATTGTTGGGAGAAAGACAGAAAAAGACGAAAATCATAGGAAGATGATAAAGTATGGAAGCTATGGATCGTGGAGGATATGTGTTGTGGTCCTGTCCTATTGCATCGACCTCTATGCTGTGGAGCTGGTAACAAGATGACGAGCCACGGGTACTTCTTCATAATACAGGCACGAAAGGACAGCAAGAGCAGGAGCCCCATGGATGAAAGGTATTACTACAAGGCGGCCACCATACGCTGCTCGACCTATCGATACACGATGGCAAAAGTTCGTATACCAGTACTGCGTCCTGCCACTCTGGGTATTAAGGTCCATCATACACATGGCGAACCGCAAGCCTCATGTGTTGGTGGAGTCGTGCGACCTGGCGAGCTCGCATGCCGCTGATGGAGGACGTTGAGATGGCGCTGGGATGACTTCCCAATTCGAAATCGTTCCCCGGCTGATGAATACGAAATGCGGCCTTATCGCGAGCGTCAGCGCGCTGCATGATTACGTCGACTCATAAGCTGCCTTGCCGATTGCCAGGTCCCTGGCACCCTACTGTGAGGGCGAACACGGGCGAACAAATGCCGCCCTGTAGACAACCATGGAAAGAGCAGCAACTGGCTGTTTTGCTGATGGATGAGTGTGCAACGGAGAGTGAGCGAAATTTCAAACCGCTCTGCCGAAATGAAACTGAACCAGGCAGAGGCAATCTTGCGCCCAGCCTTCTGCTTCGACAATACATCCAGGCGAACGACGATCTCGTAAACTCGCAGGCGCGAGAATATCAATTTGTAAGATTCAACATCCACAACATCGAAGTGGCTTTGCGCGCCATCAGGCACACGACTCGTTGATTCCGTACCTGCCTATCTTGAGATAGCTGTTCCGCACGCCACCACTTTTTCTCCAGGCGGCCTCTCTTGGCAACCGGCGCCACCAATCTGGGCGCAACCTCGAACAGCTTCACGTGATGTTGCACTCGCCAAGCCGTCTAAAATGGCGGGTCTGCGATTGCGGGCGCGCTGGAGCAAATGGCGATAGACGGCTGGGAAACACGCTTTTTGGCGGCCCACCTGCACCGAGCTTGTTTGTGAGCCCGCAGAAGTAAACTCTATCGGGAAGGAGACATCGTGAACTTGCTCACCCGTTGGTCAAAAAGGTCAAGGGTTCAGGATAGGATTCGCTCGGATGATGCCATCGATGGCACAACAGGCAACGGCCGCGTTGTGGTCGGCCAGGTACGACGATGACCCCGCGGGCAATATGCGGTTCCTGGTTGCCATCCCAGCATCAAAGGGACTACAAATATGCTCGCTGCCGTTCCCGGGCTTCTGTTGGTATCGACTCTGGTCAATTGAGCTCAGCAGAAGCAGGTCGTCACAATGGCAATGGCACGTTACCTCGGAATTGCATCGGCATTGGCTGCTACCAGCCTTGCTCAATTCACCCCAGAGTATGTTCCAAGCTTCAACCTGAACTTCAATTGAGACTAACAGTCACGAAAGGAAGCTGATCAGCGCACCCCGCCGTGGTGCGCTCAGCCCCAGCGGTGATGGATCGGTTGCTCTCCTGTCTGTCTCGCAGTACAACTTCTCTGAAACAGCCAGCCACTCAAGCTGGAGTCTTCTTGACCTGAAGTCTGGCGAGTTCAAGGACTCTGGCCTCAACATCAGCGAGGTCAGCGAGGCCGTATGGATCCCAGGTACCGATTCCGGCATCGTCTACATCAACGGCACCAACGAGGAGATTCCCGGTGGTGTCACACTCTGGATCGGAGACATCAAGGACCCATCCAAGAGCACCTTGGCTGCTTCCCTGGATGCGCCCTACACCGGTCTCAAGATCGCGAAGACCGAATCTGGCGATATTCACTTCCTGGTTAACAGTCTTGCGTATCCTAACGGTACTGCCGTTAACCCCGAGACTGAGGTCAAGCCCAAGCACACTGGACGCTTCTACAAGGATGTCTACGTTCGTCATTGGGATACATGGCTCACCAAGAACCGTTACAACGTCTTCGCTGGTGCTCTCTCTGCGAACTCCAGCTACGGCCTTGCCCACCCTGGTCTCCGCAACCTGAACCACGGTGTCAACTGGACCACCACTAGGTCTGAGACTCCTGTCCAGCCGTTCGGTGACTCTGGCGATTACGCCATTTCGCCTGATGGCAAGCTTTATGCTTTCTTGAGCAAGGCTCCTCAGCTCAACAAGGCCAACTACACTGCCAGCTACATCTACCTTGGTGAGGTTGCTGGTACCGCAGCCCCCGTCGCTTTCAACGGCCCTGACTCGGAGGCTTTCGAGGCCGGTCACCAGGGTGCTTCTGGTCTCCCTTCGTTCTCTCCTGACAGCTCCAAGCTCGCCTACGTTCAGCAGGACGAGGATTACTACGAGTCCGACAGGTGGCAGCTGTACACTGTCGATGTTGCCGCGGCCAACGGCAGCGTCGCTACCAGCAACTGGAAGGCTCTTTCCGCTGGTTTCGATCGTTGGGTACAGGGTCCTCTGACCTGGGCGCACGATGGCTCGTCTATCTACGCCACAGCTGAGGACTACGCTCGCGTCAAGATCTTCAACTTCCCCATCATTGCTGATGCCAACTACGTCCCCGAGCCTTTGACTTCCAATACCTCGGTCACTAGCTTCTCGCTCCTGAAGAACAACGACTTGCTCGTCACCGCCTCGGCCATTTGGACACCCGTCGAATACTACACCCTTACTAATGGCACCAAGAATACCATCTTCATTGCTGCCGAAAGCGACCCCGAGTTCTCTGACCTCAGTGCCGATCACGTCTCCGAGATCTTCTTCAACGGATCTGACCCCAATCTGAAGCAGCAGCTGCAGGCCTGGATCATAAAGCCCAGCAACTTCGTCGAGAACAAGACCTACCCTCTTGCCTTCTACATCCACGGTGGGCCTCAGGGTTCGTGGGGCAATTCCTGGTCTAACAGGTGGAACCCTGCCGTCTGGGCTGACCAGGGCTACATCGTCGTCGCACCGAACCCAACTGGATCCACCGGTTTCGGCCAGTACCTCACCGATGCTATTCAGGGCCGCTGGGGTGGATACCCATACTACGATCTCGTCAACGCTTGGGAGTACATCAACTCTGAGTTGACTTCTTTCGTCGATGTCGAGAACGGTATCGCTGCTGGTGCTTCTTACGGAGGTTACATGACGAACTGGATCCAGTCCAACGATCTTGGGGACAAGTTCAAGGCTCTCGTCACCCACGACGGTATCTCCCAGACCAAGGCTGCCTGGGGCACCGAAGAGCTGTGGTTCATTCGCCACGACTACAACGGCACTGTCTGGGAGTCTGAGGCATACGACAAGTGGAACCCCTTTGACCACATCGCCAACTGGTCCACCCCTCAGTTCGTCGTTCACAACACCCTCGACTACCGTCTCCCCGAGAGCGACGGCATCGCTCTGTTCAACGTCCTGCAGAATGTCGGTGTTCCTTCGCGTTTCCTCAACTTCCCCAACGAGAACCACTGGGTCACCAAGCAGGAGAATAGCTTGTTCTGGCACAAGGAGATCTTCAACTGGATCAACCACTACTCCAAGGGTGAGCCTTTGGATGATGAGCCCGCCGGCAACTAAGTGCGTGGTTGGGAGGTTGATACGAGGTTATGACGCGCCTATTGCGCGGTTACGAGATAGCACTTACCTTCAACGTAGTCACGTATAATGATAATGAGCTTGTTGATCTATAGTTTGTATTCCGATACATGTGCAGATATCAATATTCACTATGTCGTGATTGAAATCTACCAATCAGAACTCACTCATCCTTGGTAGGCACCGCTGCAGTGGGAGCGTACCATACGCCTGATTGAGGCAATGCTGCTGTTATTGGCTACCCTCCACGTCTGAACGACGTTGTATCTGTGCCTCTTACGACATATTAGATATGGCCCTTGTGAGACTGCACCACTCCGCTGCTCGATGTACACTGCTGACAGCTGGTCGTGAATGTCCCGATTTACTTCGAGGATCGCGACCGAACGATGCTCAACAACTATGGCATATCAGATCCTAAAACCTGGTGTCTGGAAGCACTTCACGAGTCATATCATACCCACACCAACATCTCCACAGGCACACATCCAGACAACAACACCTCGTAACCCATGATACGCGGAGCCCTCGTCCGCGATGAAAGCAACCGCTTGGCACAAGGCTGGGCAGGTTTGGCAGGCACGCGATAGGCCCCACTAGCACGAGCCCATGGTCTGATCATACACACGAGCTTTCAGGAAAATTCTCGCAGGATTCTTTCGATGCCCTAGAAGCTGTGGTTTGCGATAAGCACATAATCCTCTGGATGGCGGCATGGTCTTCGACGATGTCATTTCGCCACATCGAGCGCCAAGCCCTCCTGCTGATTGCGCAGACAAAAAGAGGAAGCAATACGGGCGGGGATCCATCGTCGCTGCATCGAGTAGTGCGGCCAGTGAATGAGGGTTGAGGTGTGTCAAGCAGGGGGCATCAGTGGTTCAATGGCGGTAAGTGTAGGCAATTTGCGCTTCTAATCCCTATCCGTTTTCAAACGGCTGCTCACGACTCCAACCAGACAGCGCGTTGCCTCGGTCGTCGAGCCGAAAACATGAGGAGATAAGCATGGGCGTGCGAACTCGCTGTGCATTCGAGAAGACAGTTGGGAGCTAGCTAAATTTGGGCGCCGAAACTACCGCGGTTGTAGACCTGCCTGTGTGCGTTAGAGTGGCCAAGAGAGAGGCCGTTCGTGGTGTGGAGGTTTCCGTCGAGCGTGAGCGTGCTTGGGGTGCTTCGATGGTGGAGAGGGGCGCGGTGTCTCCTCCGCCAAGGGACGGCGCTGGGCGCCCAGTCAAAGCGGCATTTAGGACTCGAGGAGAAGGGAATTGCACGCGGACACCTTGTACTCATAACGACCCTGCAAAAGTCTGAATTTCAACACTGGAGAGTGCAGCACACGTGACAGACAGAAAAATGAACGACTGACGACACCTGCGGACGTGTATGGTCCCACAACAATATCGATTGATGATGCCGCACCGCTACTCGCGTCTTCGTCGCGATAAGCCTGCCCAGCAGTGAATGGCTGGCACCCTGATGATCATCCTGCTCCGCCAAGTGTACCAAGCTGGAAGCTGTGTCGCCAGCTGGACCGCAATTCTCCCCTGGCCTTAGCATTTGCTAAGTGGCTGTCGTGCTCGATAACGCTGTTCGCGCGAAGTGGTGCTGTCCGCCGCCCATGATCAACAGCTAGCGTGATTGTAACGTCGCGCTGGAACTCACCTGCTGGATGCAGATGAGAGGCCAAGACGCGCTTTGCCTCGCTGTTTGCCGCCGCGAGCGTGGTGGGGAGTAAGGTATTAATTGGACTGTCTCCGCTCGTAGGGTTTTGGTTCAGCAGCAGCTCGTCCCCTCCTTCAGCTTGCCCCAGCCAATCACTCTCCTCCGGTGAACTGAAAAAGAGTGAACCCTCTCGAGTGTTAACGTCAACACTTGAAGACCACTATTCACTATGGCTGCCGCCGCTGGTCCCAACCAGGTCGATATGGCCCTCAGCAACGAGCCCAAGGTCGCTACACCTCTCTACGAGATGAACGAGAAGCAGGCTCTTGCTGGCGAGAAGCGTCACTCTTCTGCCACAAGTCAAGACATCAATGCTCCCCCTGTCGAGTTCGAGGCCGATCTCATTGGCGAGACACCCACCGAGGAGGAACTGAAGACACTACGTCGTGTCTCTGGCAAGATCCCGTGGCAGATCTTTACCATTGCGTTCGTCGAGCTTTGCGAGCGTTTCGGTTACTATGGTTGCCAGGTGCTGTGTATGTTGACATGTCGAGTTCATTCTTTATCAATCACTAATTGGAACAGACACCAACTTCGTCCAGCAGGAGCTGCCCGTCATCGATGGTGTAGTCCAGACTACTGGCAAGGACCCCCGTGCTGAGGGTCAGCCTGGTGGCCTCGGTATGGGCCAGCGTGCTTCGTTCGGTATCGGTACCTTCAACTCTTTCTGGGCCTACACAACACCCATCATCGGTGCCATTATTGCCGACGAGTACCTTGGTCGCTTCAACACCATCTTCATCGCCATCGCCTTCTCCATCATCGGTCACATCCTGCTCATTATCTCGGCTATTCCTAACGTGCTCACTGGCGGCAGTGCCATTGCCCCGTTCATTCTTGGTGTGATCGTTCTTGGTTTCGGAACTGGTGCTTTTAAGGCCAACATTTCGCCCCTCATCGCCGAACAGTACAAGCAGACAAAGCCTCGTGTGATCATCGACGAGAAGACTGGCGAGCGTGTCATCTCTGACCCTAACATCACACTTTCGCGTATCTTCCTGTACTTCTACATGTTCATCAACATCGGTTCGCTCACCGGCCAGATCTCCATGGTCTACGTTGAGAAGTACGTTGGTTTCTGGTGCGCATGGCTTCTGCCCACCATCATGTTCTGCGGCTGCCCCATCGTTCTCTGGGTCTGCCGCAACAAGTACCACAAGAGCCCACCTACCGGCTCCGTCCTCATTCGCGCTTTCAAGCTCCTCGGTCTCGCCACCAAGGGGAAGTGGTCCATCAATCCCGTCACCACCCGCAAGAACTTCAAGAGCGAACGATTCTGGGAGGATGTCAAGCCCAGCCATCTCGGCGAGTCTAAGCCCGCCTGGATGCAATTCGACGACGCCTGGGTCGACCAGGTCGCTCGTGGTCTGCGTGCCTGCTCTTGCTTTACTTGGATACCGCTGTACTGGCTGTCCTACAACCAGATGAACGGCAATTTGACCTCGCAAGCGGCGACCATGACCCGCAACGGTGTCCCCAATGATATCATCACCAACCTCAACCCCATCTCGCTCGTCATCTTCATCCCCATCGTTGACAACTTCCTATACCCCGCGCTGCGCAAGGCCGGCATCCGCTTCACACCCATCAAGCGCATTGCGTTCGGTTTCTTACTCGCGTCCCTCGCCATGGTGTCTGCCACCGTTATCCAGTACTACATCTACAAGACGGGCCCTTGCGGCAACGAGATGAACTCGTGCGATGACCCCGCGCCCATCAATGTCTGGACCCAGGCCGTGCCGTACGTGCTTGTCGGTTTCTCCGAGATCTTCACATCCATCACCGGTCTGGAATTCGCTTTCACCAAGGCGCCCAAGAACATGCGCTCCCTCGTTACATCGTACTGGCACTTCATGTCTGCGTTCTCCAACGCTATCGGCCAGGCACTTGTTTCGCTTTCTGAGGACCCACTGCTGGTGTGGAACTACGGTATCGTTGCGGTCCTGGCGTTCGCTGGTGGCATCCTGTTTTGGATCCACCAGCGCCCGACGGATAAGAAGGAGGATATTCTCAACATGTTGCCTGACTCCAACTATGTTGGTAAGGACAGGAGGCACAGTGTTGAGAACCCCGACCGCGCTGCATAAACGTGTAAAGGTTTCTGGTAACAGCTGCACTTGAGGTGCTTTGATGGCGTATGAATATGATGCTATGTAATGCTGGAGTGCATTATGTTTGGTACGGAGATCTTTCTTCGATGATACCTATTTGTTTTGGTAGTTAGTTACATGAATGCATGAGACGACGCTCTCGCTTCACCTGCACTTGATCTTCACTCGGTTGTTGGTGCCATCGTTATCATTTCACCTGGTTCGAAAGTTGGGAACTTGGTGACCGCCGATGTCTCGATGCAAACCCTTGTAGACATAGTGTACTGTGAAGTGCAGGCGCTCGTGAAGAGACATAAAGTAGCTGCGTTTGCCTATACTCCAGGGTCATGCGTGGTATTTATAGTAGCTCTGAGTTGCACAGAGCAACTGCCACTCACAATCCATTTTGTCTTCGACACCAGGTATTGCAACTGACTACGCGAGTCCTGCTCAGCACTGCTTTCAAGGACTTACAAGACCTGATTGTCGACTTTGAGATGTTCCGCGCAAAATACTTCGTGCCAGGCCAGATCTTCGAGAACAAGTCAAAAGGCGGGTACTGGAACAGAGATTTGCGGGCATTGGTGGCTGTGGTTGAGCAGCTGAGAGTGAGGGAAGAGGAGTTGAGGGTCATATTCGAATGACTGGGCGTTGCTGTAGACAGCTGAGGGAAGAGTTGGGTACAACAACTTGGCCCTATACTGCAGTATGTTGTAATCGAGCTTTAACAGAATGGGAGCTATACACTGCTCATCTCGGACTTTCAAACGAAGTTGATCTGTTCGATGTTCACGTTGATGCAAACGGTCATGATGTTCGTGATAGAAGCGTAGGGCGAGCGGAAGAAGGCAAGAATAGCCGAGGCGCGCCATCGGACCGCGACGGAGTGACTTCCGCAACATTCCGGGATAATTTTCGGTGCTGCTGGTGACGGCGACTCCAAAAGGTGCACGCAGGCCCCGCTTTGCATCTCCATAGCTTCGAAGCTCCGTAGCTCCATCTCGGTTTCGTGAACGTTGTGTGCTATAGCGGGGTTGTTTTGTTTCCATTGTTTTACGCCTGTTGCTAGAGCTGCGCGCCTTCCAGCTTCATCAGAAAAGTTTTCTCAGCCCTACCGTCAGCCTTACCGGCAATACACAGCATACAAAATGGATCCAGATCTTCAGTGCAGCACATGTCAAGCGTTATAGGAGGCGCTCTAGGCTACAGATACTCGAAGAATATTACGATGTACGTTTGAAAGGTGCTCTTTCCTTCCTCTGGCTCACACTGCACCTACCACACACATGGAGACGAAAGCACACGCACCCCAAGTGCCCTTGGACACTCATGAGTTCCCTTGCCCATCAATCCGTCACCCAGTCTGGAAACCTCGGGGTGAATGAGTGACATGTCTGAGGATGGCCTTTCAGCGCTCTGGACACTGTAGCCTTTCACCATGCACCCACCGTTCTGAGCCCTGATTGTTGTGAATAACTGCTAAATGGTGCCTTTCTCACCAGTGATCACACAAACGACTGCAATTCGACATTCCAGAGTGATACAATATGGGCGCTGAGACCAGGGCCATGAAGCGGAAGTGCTCGCTGGATGATCCTTCCGCTGTGGCCTCCCGAAAGAAAGCGCCAACGGCAGTTACAACGAATGCAGTGAAGCCAAAGGCAGCAACGCTGAAGCCAACAACAAGGAAAACATCACCAACATGTCCACTGATACAGACACTCCGCCAGTACGGCCTCCTGGAGTCCATCATCTCTTGCCTGTTCCCAAGCGATCTGCTCGCCCTCGCACTATCGTGCAAGACTACGTACAACGCAATATTTCCTCATCCTGGAAGCTTCGACAACTTGCTCAGCAGAATGCCTTGCTGCGGCAACGGCATCGCGGTCCGGCAACGTATGCACCATAAATCGACCTTCTTCTACGCTTACCAATGTACCGAATTTGCGCAATGTCGCACCGCTTCTGGCCGCCAAAACATCGAATCACACCCCTGCATCAGCTGCAGAGTTACCACTTGCGACGAATGTCGCATCCATTGCGTCTACCAATCTATCTACGAGACGCCTACCAACCCTGAAGACCTTCCTAACTTCTCTGGCTTTGTGTTGTTGGACCCGTTCGAAGTCGCCATCCTCAGTCCGCACCACCTCCCTTCCAAATTGCTTCTCAGTGAAGCTGCTCACCTGCCTCCGTGGCGAGATAGAGCAACAAATGCCGCAGCAGGGCCATACCACGACCAAGGTTTCCTCGACATGCCTCTAGAGTTCGATCAGCCTGGCACACCAGAGAAGATCAGCGATGTACTCGATGTGGATCTTGGGCTCAACTCGCTGACAAAATGGTCCGGGAACTCGCAATTTGGTTTCCCGTCACCAGTTCTCCGCTCACTGTGCGCTTTAGCCGAGAAGCGAAAACTATCTCTATGCGAGTACTGCTTCGCAGAGGCGCTGAAAGGCTACACAGCTCTTAGCCCCAAATTACCAAAACTGTCTTGGCTCAGCCACCAGGTCGACCCCCATGGCAAAGTCTTGAATGATTGTCACTGCTCGCTACGCAGCCGTGTCTTGGACCGATGGCAGTGCGTGAACTGCTATGAAAGCGAAGAGTCGACCATTGAAGGTATCCACAGTATAGCGTCGAGGCCAGATTCATGGCAGTGTCGATGTGGTCTGAATGTGAAAAGGACGGTGTGTATGTGGTGCTGGGGTGAGATTGTCGAGGGAAGGGACGAGCATGAGCGAGTATACCCAAGAGAATACGCACGTATCAGGGCAGAACGTGGGGACTCATCTGAAGAGGAGTAGGCGCTGAAGCGGAACGGCCAGACTCCCAATAGTGAGGAGCATCAAGTATGCTACCAGGGCAGAGGAGAGGGTGTACGTAGGCGGCAATACCCCGGTCGGTGCTCTGTACAACGTGAGTGTAAGACTCAGCTCATTGCTATGTAAACATCACATGTATTAGTCCTAGTGACAACGTCTTGAGCGGCTTCCGATTCGGATTTATTACAGTTCCTCAGCTGTGAACCATGTGGCTATATCCTGATCCCATCGAGCGGATACCGACTGGTCGCAGCGAGGAGCAAGGCTTGTCAGAGCGCCCTACATCTCTCGTGATCGTAACTAACAGGTGCCAAGACGCGTCCGAAACACGACCCTGGAGGAAAGCGGCGTACTCAAATGCGCTGGTACTTTGACAGCAGCTCTCCAGTGCACCACCTACATATCCTGGTTTCTGTCTTCGTCTTCTCTGTTATCGTAGTCGATTCGACCACTGGCGTCCACTCGGCGTTGTTAGCTGTTGCGGTATCAATCGTCCTGTACGAGGCCTGATTGCTGCTGCTCAGATTAGTCTGGACTAGCATGTTTCAAAACAGGTATATATTGTCTTCTCTCAGCTAGATAGCAACTCAGCGCAGTATTCCATCCACTCCACGCCGCCACATTAGCAAACTTTTACATGTGCAGCATTTGTCTGAGTCATTGTTCGTTGAAGGTAACAGCATTGTTGACAAGCTTCAGTCTAGAGAAAGCAAGCGACTGCATTTGTAGTCGTGAAAACACCGTGTATGGATGACCTGGTGAAACGATTTTGAATAGCGTAAGCTCAACACAAAGAAAAGCTGTCGGACTTGAGTACATAGTCACGCACCTGGTAGCACAGCTATCTATGGTAAGGGTAAGGCCTCAATCGGGACACCAGTGGCCATTCTCGAATGATGTGTCAACGTGGCTGCACTCAGAAGGAAAGCCTACGTGAACAAACTGATAGGTAAGAGCGTAGATTGTTGTGGCAGTAACATATGCGTGCAGAGAGTAATTATGGAAGATCACGTGGGAGGTTGACAGAGCAAGAGCAGGCGTGTCTAGACTGATAAAAAGAGCA
This sequence comes from Macroventuria anomochaeta, assembly GCF_010093625.1. NCBI lineage: Eukaryota > Fungi > Ascomycota > Dothideomycetes > Pleosporales > Didymellaceae > Macroventuria > Macroventuria anomochaeta. The sequence continues at coordinate 598,149 of NW_022985379.1, forward strand.
ACAGCGAAGAGGCAATAACAAGTAGGCAAACGCGCCTAATAACAGCATGTGACCCAAATACTTTACACCCAATATTTCAGGTACGTTATTTCTTCAGATCTCCATTTCTCATTTATATGCTACTGCGCATACACCATCGCGTCGTACAACATCAACTTCAACCTTAACCTTAACCTTGGCCTCCACCTCTTTCCCCTTTACCGCATCTCCTCTCTGAATCTGAATTTACAATCCATGTCTGTCTAAGAAATCGTAGATGAGTTGGAAACCGGCAGTCGCATTATTGTGCAGGGGCAAGGCATGACCAGTGTTGGGCTGGATAGCCACCTCAATAGCACTAGCATTAGGATAAGTTTGCGCCAACGCTGTCATATTAGCCACTCCTTTGCAATCTCCTCGACATATGTAAAAGTCGAATTCTGGCAATAAGTATTGCACTGGCCCTTTAAAAGAAGGACCGTAGTTTCCGATAAGCCAAAAGGCTGATGCAAACTCGCCAATTGGGACTGGCTGCTTGATATCGACAGCGTAATCAAGCAGCTCTGGAGTGAACGCGGTTTTGGGGTCGCCGCCGAAGAAGATGTTCTGGATTCCGGACTTCTGGCAAACAACATAACCGCTAGGTCGCTCGTATGAAGGAGAGCCTGTGGCGGCGTATTCAACGCTGAATGATGTGGATCCTGCGCTTCCAAGATACGGGCTGAGAAGGTAACCAGTGATAATCGCCCCATCAGTCAGACTACCATAGTTGGCAATGAATGCGGAGGTTAGGAAGGACCCAAAACTATGGCCGACATGTACGACCTTGGAAGGGAATTCCAGCTCATTGAATGCTGGGAGGGCATCCTGGGACTTTTCTGCAAGGTCGTATAGTGTGCCGTTACGAGCCATTAAGGTGATTTGTCGAAGAATTTCCATCTCCAATGGAGCTTGGACAACGTTGTATGCGTCCGGGTGATTAGATTGACCAGTTCCCAAACGATCGTATGTAAGGATAGAATACCCGGCTTTGAGTGTGGCCTCAACATAAGAGTGTTCCTCTGGCTTATATGTGGAGTCCCAGTATCGTGAGTCGTAATGAACTCCGTGAGTGGCGATTTGGAGTACTCCGTTCTTTCCAGAAGACTTCGGGACACAGAGCTGGGCGTGTATATTGAAGGTGTCAGACGTGGTTGTATTTGTGATGATGTTCTGCACGCCATGTGGTGTGCTCCAAGTGGCATCGAAGATTGCCCAAGCCGTTGCTTCGATATCGTCGTTCACTTGGGGTATGTCGTAGATTGCGCTCGGTGCAGTAGCGAACACTGGAATGTCTAGCTGCACGCAGTAGCCGCTAGGTCGGTGGGAGGATTGGACTAGCGAGGCCAAAGCAATATTGGAAAAGAGCCATGAGGCTGCTGTGAGACGACCGGCCATTGTTGTGCAAGTAGCGATAATGAAGATGTGATGAGAGTTCGATGCAGATGTACATATGAATGAAGAGATAGGGTGAGCTTTATATACATGCGGTCTGGCAGTGCAGCCTCACTGTTTGATATCATTGACATTGCCAAGGGGGTGCATTCGACTCATCCACTTCTGTTTCGGCTGGTCTTATTTGATGAGAAGGATACGGCTGAGGAAGTTAGGGCGCAGCAGGCGACGTACAGCTGACATGCTGCGAGTGACCGTCAGCTCGAATATAGTATGACATTAACAAATGTCACCTTATATGACCTGAAGACTGTGTTGACACTGAGTAGTACGTAGATGCACTCGCTGGCTGAGCGTGAAGTCTTGCAATAACAGTAGAACTCACGCGAGAAAGGGTAGTTCGTGAAGGTAATATCTTCAACCTCTTCTGCTCACAAAAATTCGTTCTACCAATGGACAATAGGTTCGATAGCGACCGGTATGCTTTGGTCGCTTGCAGTCATTCAACAGCGGAAGGTCAGATCGAGGACGCTAAATCGACAGGGGGCGTATCTGTGACCAGGGGCGTATTCTTTAGCGAATGGACCCACAAGTCAGCGGCTGGGTCGCTTAGCCACAAGCCACTTGGCCCGAAATGTCGTAGTCCGTAAGTGCGAATATGGAAGGCATCGGATACAACCACGAGCCCACCAGGAATACTCGAATCAATCATGGAGTGGCTCTTCACCGGTACCGCGTAGGTCAGACATTTCCAGCACTGCCTCATTCTTTGATGCAAAAGGGCGGCCATGAAAGGCATAAAAGGTCAGGTCAAACTTTGCTTCCACTACTCGAATCACAAACATCATCACTATCATCTTTTCAAGCGAACTCATGTCTTCTATCTAAGCACCATTGACCTTAATTCCTCAAGCCATAATTTCCCCGAGAGATCTTTATAACCATTATACCTCAAACGATCGAATCCATCTCCGAACCGTCGAACGCCCTGGTCTTTTCTCCATGGCTTCGGTTGTTGTCGCCCTTGGTGTCATTGTCTACTTCTCGGCCAAGAAGGTGCACGATCACAGAGAAAAGAAGCGCGAGCTGAAAGCTCAAGAATTTCTGTCACACGACATGACTGAGAAAATGGCGACGAGCGATGAACTCAGCAACCATCTTGAAACCGACGACAACCTCCCGGCTTACCGCAGAGAGCCGCGGCTACCACGCTACACGGAGGATGAGCAACCCACGACCGTTGTTAGCAAAAAGCGCAACGCGCTTCTTGGTTCCTTTCGATTTTAGGGATTTTAGTCAATTTGAGAGAGAAAGATGTATCATAGACACATAGCAAACGAGTGGATTATGTTTGTTTGGATTACGAGACTTCATATGACTGGAGTGACACGCGAATGATAGACCCAATAGATACTTTGCTTGCAGTTTCGACGCTTTCGCCCGGTGTTCGTTTGAAGAAACCTTGGAAGGTGACCATGACTACACTCAAATTCGTCCACATTCTGTGGTACATGTGCAGACTATGGGTATGGCTGGGAATCCAAAGCCATATTTTTTGACATGCTTACTATTTGAGGTGAGGGGAGTCTATATACAACCTTTGATGTCTTGCAGCGTACGTAACATAGTCCCTGGCCACCACTGTGTTTGATCATCACATTCCGGCCACAGTCGCCTCACAAGCTGAGTTCCATATCTATTCACCATACCAGTAAGCGTCACCAACGGCAACATCCCAATCCACCACGACTCCTCTTCCACCAAGAACATAAGTACGGACCAGTGCGCATATATATCGAGCGCAAGCGCTTGCTTCTGTGTCAAATCCGATGCGATGCAGTCGGGTGGTGCACCAGCGGGATTCTCGAGCCGCTGGTCGAGGAGAGGAAGGACGAGGTCGAGATACCCTTGGGGAATCTGGGCGAAGAAGGAGAGCAGCAGGCGTGTCAGTGGTTCGGTCGGTAGTAGGACTATGCCTTTGACTTCGCATGGCCGGCTCACGAAGGAACGGAGCCAGGGAGCTATGTGCGTTGAGGATGCCGCATCAGCCTGGACGTATTCCGATTGCGACGGTGTGGCCATGGAGAAGGCACTGCTTCTTATCTGCTCGAGGATACTGAAAGCGGTCTTGCAGGCTGATATAGTGTGATCGAGTGGATCGCTTCCGTTGGGAACGAGGGAATCTAGGCGCACTTGAAGCTTTGAAAATGCATCTCGACTACTGGTAACAATCATTGCGGTCATGACATGATTATGTGATGGATGTAGAGCCTTTGACATAAGACTGGCTACTGGCATCACTGATATCGTGTCTCGGTCAAGAGCCATCGGTACAGGAGGCTCGCAGCTTATTCCTAAGTCGCCTGAAAGAAGCGTTTCAAGCATAATTCGCACCCCTCTAACCAATATTATCACATCCCTTGGAGTTGACAAGAGTGGACCATGCGATTTTTGCGTTCCGCTGCTGCTTGAGATCCAGTGATTGATCTGCTGACTTGCAGCAGCAAATGGCACTAATATTAAAGTGCTAGTCAAAAGATTGCCTGAATCCGGTGTGCCAGACTTTGAGATTGATTCTCGAATTCGTTCGCTCGCCTCGTTGTAGTGCTGATAGCCACTGAGCAGGATTTGATGGACTGATTCTGTTTTAGGAGGGGGGTTTTTGGAGATCGTGTTCCACGCTAAGTGGACTGCAGAGACTGCAAGAATAGAGTGATAAACGGCTGCGCTCTGCTGAGCCAGCGTCGGCATCCCGGACTGCAACAAGCTATAGCCGCTTCGGCAAACACCCATATTGGGACTCACATGCCGTAAATAGTGGTAATATAGATCGGTATCAGATGGGCTGCTTGGAAATTTTGAAATAGTACGATATCCGTCTGTGTCCACATGTGGTGATTCCGGGTGTGATGATAGTGGAATTAGATTTGGAGGCGGCGAAATACTCGAAGTTGCTCCCACAGGGCTGATTGGTAACCTCGGTATATAAGATCCATCTCTTCCATTTATCTCTGCGGAAGGTACTGCTGATAAATACAAGCATTTTATGAGACCCAAGATGCATCGCGTGCACGATGGCCTTGACTCGTCGCACTAGAGAAAATATCAGCTCAATGGTTACATGGCACTCACTGGGTAGTATATACACACCTTCTTTCTGCGACGCTTGCACTCGAGGCATCCATCTCTCGACTTTTGATGATGCCTCCTGGTTTTTCTACCTGTCTCTCGACTGGGTACCCCAGATGTCATGGTTTTGGAGCTGATAACATCGAAATGGCGGCGCAGCCCTGGAGACGTCAGCTTTATCATGAAGCATGTGAGGCTGAGTCGCCGTATTCCGATTGGATAAGGGTCTACATCACGCGTGAGAATTTGGAATCGCTTCGAACGACAGACAAGACTCCAATTGGCTGAGCACATCCCGTAACACGAAATCTTATTCTTGCAAAATGTCGCACAGATCTAACATCTCTCATCGTCGTGTGTCTCTACTTGTAGTTGCCGTCCCCACATCGCGAGCTTGCTAGACTTCTAAAGTAGTTGAACAATTGTGCAGCCTTTGCATTCCGTGTACGGGTGCACCGAGGGATTTGAGGAGGTTATGCACAAGCTGCAACCACATTCACTCCACGGTCCTCCCACCACCTGCGCAAGCCCACACTCTATCCTTCCGGAGCAAAGTCTTTATCAATAAGCCTTTGTTCAAGAATCCTCGGCGTCCTCGAGTGTATCCGGCATCCTTTTTACTTTGCTTTTCGATGCACCAGAAGCATGTCCAGTGGTCCAGTAGATGCTTTTTCACAGTACATGAGCAGTCGGCGGATGTAGCAGAGGCAGCAAAAGGACCATTGGCTACCAGACACTCGTTGATCTTCTTTTCAGCCACAACACGTCCCTCGCCGCCGCGAAAATAACAATTCATGCACATTTAGCGTTTGCGCATGTCTGTAAACTTCTTGAAGGGTCCAGAGGTGATGTCCATGTGCCACAGGTTAAGACCTCGACAGTCTTTGTAGATCTTCCACTTGAGCAGAGTTCTCCGGCCGGTGATGCTGCTGTAATATCGCAAGCTGGTTAACTTGATTTCCGTGGAGAAGTCTGCATAGCTTAGGGACTGGCCATGGCCTAGTCTGAGAGACACTCAGCCTGACGTGAACCCCTTGATTGCACTAGAACCAATAATGTAATCGACGTACCTATTTGAAATTCGCCTGCGTTCTGTAACAGGATCGGCTTGACGATTCCAAATTGTCTGGTAAACGATGTGAGCCCGGCAATTCTCACAACACTGGATTCCGCACCGGCTGCAGTGCTGCGTGAGGACGAAATCGTTGTATCGACTACACGATATATGGTGGAGATTCGACCAGGGTTGGCTTGTAAGCAACGGATCAAGCAAAAAAGACATATCAGCAGCTTCCTGATCCTGTGTCCGTCGCAGACGGTCCGGGCTTTGAGTTTATCCAGGATTGCTTGTTTGCCGCTGACAGCAAGCCATCATGTCCTGGATGTTGAAGCTAGTTTGAAGAGATCCAGTGTAGAGAGGTAGCCGGTGAGCAGGCAAAAGACTTCATAGAGAGCGATACACCCCTCAAATTTTGAGAGCTCGTGCGGTGGGAGTGGCATGCTAATAGTGCTCGGTGCGGCTGCGCCGCGAGATGGTAACGACTCGACTGCTCCTATTTCTGATGTTCTCTGTATTGTTGAAAGATAGAAAATCGAAAAGGAGACGAGTGTATGGGCTTGAGAACTCGGTACCTTGAATATCAGGGTTTAACGTAGCGAGATCAGAGCCATACATCACTTACGAGGCAATTTTGGATCTCAACAATGCTCTCAGATTGATCGAGACTGTATAGCTTTTCTGTTTGCATGGTGCTCGAGGTGCAGTTGAACGTCTTCGTGACTCATTCTCGACGCTGTTCTGGTGTGTAAAAAGAGATTTGACCTGCGAAGAATAATGCAATCGAGGTAAGGGCTACAATTGTGAATGTCAGAGCAACCTGGAGGAATCATTAGCTCATACCTGTGCTGAATAGGACATGTCACTAGTGAGTATACCTTCGAGTTGTCATCCCACCATTCTGAAGTCTCAAGGTGCCTCGTAGCAGACCACACATGCAGAAACATGCCTACGATCATACTGATTGTAGCTGTTGTTAGAAACATGACAGGCATCTGCCATGTAAAGACTTGAAGCAGACTGGGTGCTCGGCGACCTGTCTTCTTGGAATACTTTCGTTCGCCATTCGTCTTAGCCAGCAGCCTTCGAATGCCATCCAGACCGTCGCGGTGGGCGGAAAGGCGATGGAGTCGCACGGTCTGATCAGCCGCCGTCAAGATACTGAACAGTGACAAGATGATGCCGCAGTACCATGCTGTCCTGATGGGCCACGGTGATTCACGTCCACTGGGCAGCACCTGAGGCCAGCTGCCTGTCGATGTGAGCACCCCTGCCAAGAGCGCAGCGACAACACCAATGAAGCTCAACTCGCTGAGTTTATTGTCTCTCCATTTAATGGTAAGCTCGTCCTTCTCTTTTGCATCTTCAGTGTTGAGCAGGATCTCAATGGGATCGTAGGTCGCTGCATCAGGCGCGTAGATGCCACCACCGAAGAAGTGCAAGACCATCCCTAAAGATGAATGGTTCTCAGCAGGTTTCGCAGCTTCAGATGAGCTCCTTAGCATCGGTGAACGTTCGTCTGCAGAACCACCGCCCTCAACGTCGGAGTCATACGTCATTGTTCGGATCGAATTTCGGTAGTACTGGCGGGGAGATTCTGAACACCAGAATGCAATATGGGCTGCAAGTGATATAGAGGTGGGTAACGCTGCATGCGTGGAGAGCGAGAAACTGCGAATTGTTGTCGTGTTATGTACAGTACGACGATACCTGCGGTGGGCGCTGGGTGCGTGACCGATGACCCGTCATGACGCTTGCTCGGCGCGTCTGCGCTCCTGCCTTGCCCTGCCCAAGTGCACACCCGAAGTCAACAACAGCTGGCGAAACGACTCACGATCAGTTGATTCGATTCCGACGAGTCACCGAGGTCACTGAAATGCCGCCAGTCGAAATGCGGTTGAAAAGAGGGTCGAAAAGCGGCCGGTGTGTGCTACTCCGGGCCGTCTTCGCTACGCCGAGACGCTGTGGAGCGCTCCACAGGGTGATGACGTGCCATTAAGAGAACGGCTACTTGTCAATATTGCTCGATTAGGCTGAAACACTGAAACAGCGAAAATGTCGAGTCCTCAGCAAAAAAAGAAGCATCTGTACGTCAGTACCGACAAGCACCGGTGGTGGAAAGAGGCGGTGGTTTATCAGGTAGGCTGAGATGATCAGTCAGACAGCCAAATCACTCACGTGAACTACAGGTATACCCTGCGTCGTTCAAGGACACCAATGGTGATGGCTGGGGAGATGTGCCCGGTATTACAGAAAAACTCGACTACCTGAAAGACTTGGGTGTCGATGTTATCTGGGTCTCGCCAATTTACAAGAGCCCGCAGGCTGACATGGGCTACGACATTGCCGATTACGAAGACATTGACCCAAGCTACGGAACGTTGCAAGATGTCGACAACCTGATCAAAGAGATCAAGAAGCGTGACATGAAGCTCGTCATGGACCTCGTTGTGAACCACACATCTGAGGAGCACGCCTGGTTCCTCGACTCGCGATCTTCCAAGGAATCGTCAAAGCGAGACTGGTATATCTGGAAGCCCGCGAAGTACGACGCAGATGGAAACCGTCAGCCACCGAACAACTGGGCCCAAATTCTTGGCGAGGCCAACTCTGCATGGACATGGGACGAGAAGACCCAGGAATACTACCTTTCGCTCTTCACGCCTGAGCAACCAGACCTGAACTGGGAGAATCCTGCAGTACGAGAGGCTGTTCACGATGTGCTTCGCTTCTGGCTGGATCGCGGTGTTTCTGGCTTCCGCATGGATGTGATCAACCTGATCTCGAAAGTGCAATCTTTCGGCGATGCTGAAATCAAGGTCGAGGACAATAAGTATCAGCCAGGCGACAAGTTTTATGCCAACGGGCCCCGGTTGCACGAGTTTCTCAAGGAGATCAACCGCAAGGTTTTGTCGAAGTACGACACCCTTACAGTCGGTGAGATGCCGTTCGTCCGAGATGAAGACGAGATCATTCGTGTTGTCGGTGCTGAGAACGAGGAACTCAACATGATCTTCGCTTTCGACATCGTGGATATCGACAACGTGCCCGGCGACTTCAAGTACACGCTTCACCCTTGGGATGCGCGCGATCTCAAAGAGATCATCAATCGTTTGCAACGCCTCATGCTGGAGCGAGACGGGTGGAATTCGATCTTCATTGAGAATCACGACCAGCCTCGCAGCGTCAGCAGGTATACAGACGACAGCGACGAGTTCCGTGAGTATGGCGCCAGGTTGTTGTGTTTGATGCAGACTACCCTCGCTGGCACCATGTACGTCTACCAAGGTGAAGAGATCGGCATGCGCAACGTTCCTCCAAGCTGGGAGCCGTCCGAGTACAAGGATATCGAGAGTGTCAACTTCTTCAAGAAGTAAGTTTCATTCATCACGCATCAATTTTGGAACCACGGCTAACTCCACCCAGGTATCAGGACATGTATTCCGGCAATGAAGAGAAGCAAGCTCTAGCACGCAAGATTATGCAGAAGAAATCACGCGACAACGCACGTACACCCGTCCAATGGACCGCCGAACCCCATGCTGGGTTCACATCAGCCAATGCCAAACCCTGGATGCGCGTAAATGATGACTACAAAACCGTCAATGCCAAGGCACAGCTGGACAATGCCAATCCCTCACCAGGCTACCTATCCGTTCACGCCTTCTGGAAGCGCGGTCTCGAATATCGAAAGGAAAACAAAGACGTCTTCGTGTACGGTGATTTCGAGGTGCTGGATCTGGAAGACAAGAAGGTCGTTGCGTACAAGCGCTGGAGTGAGAAGAACGCTTTTGTCACGGTGCTTAACTTCAGCGGCGAGAATGTTGCTTGGGACAAACTGGGTGATCTCAAGGTCAAGAAGTGGGTTGCTGGTAATTATGATGAGACGGAGATCGATAGCAAGGCGAAGAGTGGAACGCTTGACTTGAGGCCTTGGGAGGCGCTTCTGGGTTTGGTAGAGTAAGCTGCCTCTGACGTTATAGGAGAAGCCCAACCCGTTCAAAGGCCTTCAAGTTCAGGACAAGTCCTATAGAACATCTGCAGACCAGGGATCCACACGTGGTGCGGGAGCGCGCTAGAGATGCAAGGAACGATCACGGTTGGTATGTTGCCGGTCCGGTAAAATCGCGCTAATCGTCTCCACCATTTCACCGTCGTGCTATCTTGCCTCGCATTACAGTGCTTTTTCGACATCCTTAATTAGTAAAGATTTCTAGCTCTCATGGTTTCCATGAAACTGCCATACTCCAAAAGCCCAAGTGTGCTCGCTCTTCTAAGTTGCGCTAATACAAATTGGGTCACGCTAAAACGCACGAGGCTTGGCGCGTCGCTCTCACTAGACCTCACAAACATCTTCTACATCAAGCTGGTACATTCTTTCTCATTTTACGGTTTGTATTCCATAGCTTCGAGCAATACATGTCTCTTCCTTATCGCTCGCTCAACGAGTCTTATTCTCCAAACTAGTGTTCATCGTTCGTCATGCCATCAAGCCGTACTTCTCCTGAGAGCAACAATACCAACACCCTCTTCCATCAGCCGGGAGACCCATCAGAACGCACATCCTTCCTCGGAAACATATGAGTGTTAAACGTCTCCAGCCTAGGTGGGCTTGCAACACGCGTCGGTGCCTTCTTCGTACGAGTAGCTCTCAGATCCTCCATCGAGCTCTCCGACGACAGGTTGCCAAGAGCAGCGCGAATGTTTTCCTTGGAAACGATGCGCATAATCTCGTGGGAGCTCGCCTCCTCATCTAACAGCTGCTCGGATCTCTGACCTCGCTTCGAGGCCCAGCGCTCAGGACTCTTTGCAGGGATAGGCGGTGCGAATGCGGACGTAGCTTTCGAGGGGCCAGAAGGCGAATTTTGGTAACCTAGCCATGCAACTTGTTTTGGTGGCGAATTGCCTGGCCATGGGACAGCCTTGGGCTTTGGTGGAGAGTCGTTGCGGTACGTGTCGTTCGATGCAACGCGCAGCTGACTGACATATGGTGGCGGGACTCTGATGGGGGCAGGCAGGCGACTGTGTGGCTTTGACGGAGCCTTGTCACTTTCGATGGACCGACCACCGGCGTTGAAATTCCTGGCGTGGAGGTTCGATAAGCTAATCTCCTCCTGGTAGCCGTTGCCTTCGTAGCTCGGATGACGAGCATCTGAGTACGACTTCTTCTCTTGCAGCAACTCATCTGGAATCGGTTCGTCGTATCTGCTAGTGCCTTTCTTCAGCGGACGTGGAATGGCACTCAGCGCACCCATGGGAGACCAGATGTCGTCCTCGAAGTCGGCACTCTGCCGCTGCATCTCCCCCAGGAAACCATCAAGAACACTCCCATTAGATGGGCTCGAGCTGCGATCAGTCATATACACGCGTTGCTCAGATGCCCTGTGTGTGAGCGGCTCTGGGCGTGGCAATCGTGGCGCAGGCAAGGGCCTTGCACAACCCTCGTTGGGCTGTTTTTGCAGCGCCGTGTCGACTTCCCTTGATGGCTGGGTCTTCTGTTCGGGAACATCGTCAGGAATGTTAATATGTCGAGTAACGCCGTGGAGGGGACTCTTTAGCTCCTGTGCGGTGCAGTCAGTGACACGTATTCCATCACGAAGCACAGAGGTACTGCACGCTGACTCACTTCTTTCTGAAGCTTGGGGACATAGGAGTATATGCCGTACGGGATCATGGGAGCCTTGGGCGTATCCGGCGTCTTTGGACGTGTGGGCGAAAAAGGAGATTGAGGCTCAGATCTACCAAAGCGGCTGTTGCCAATGTTCATCGACAGCGATCGACAAATGCTGTCGGAGTAACGCTTGATGGGGCTGCGACTGCGCATGTCCTTCGACGGCGACTTGGTGAGCGACCTGTCAAGAGCGTTATGCCTTGACTGTTGCACAACCTGTGGTTGATATTTGGTTACATACTGCACTGTCTCTGACTTCGCGATCGTCTTTCGGCGTGCTGCGCGCACTCGCTGCTCCTCCAGCCACTCTTCCATCTTCTGCTTGAACCTCGGGCGCTCGACTAGACCTCCGTATTGCGGGTATACGTTGCGCAGTTCCTTCTCAGTTTCGTCGTAGTTCTTCTTCGTCAAAACAGTTTGGCTGGCGCCACGGAGGTGTGAGGGTCTGGAAACCATGCGGAACGGCGTCGGTGAAGTGACAACACCGTCAGGCATGGTGATGTTCCCCTCTGGAAAGGCAAGGCGGCTCGGGCACCTGTCCTCGATGAACAGCGCCAGTCGACCATAGTGCCTCCTACCCTTCACGCTGTACGAAGCGCGCACAGCCCTGATGATGGGAACGAACACCTCTTCCCAAGCGGTGCAGATGTTCCGGAGCTCGAAGTACCGAAGGCCAAACGGACTGTACGTCTTCCCTACACAAAATGTTTGCAACAACCAGGCATACAGATGCTTCTCGAACTCTGCAGGACCCCACTCACTCTTATCAATCTCGAAGTAAGCAACAGGCTTCTCGGTGCGCGGATCGTGGCGGCGCAGACCCTCGTCGAATTGGGTGTAGAACCAGAGGATGTCGAGGCGCGTGATCCCACTCGGCTCAGCGGCGCGCGATTTATTGACGAGAAGGCAAGAGTCGCGGAACGCCGCCCATGGCGCGAGGAAGGCAGTCGTGGCGAGGAAGTGCGCTTCCAGGCCGGCTAAATCGGTGAGGTTGAGGAGTGTAAGGGCGAGCTTGAGGTCGGGCGGGATCTTGTCCTTGTCAGTGCGAGAGAACATATCACGCAGGTTTGCGGTGCTGGTCGGTGTGGGCGCGTGCGGCTTCTTGGGGCTTGCAAAAGTCGAGGATAGGTGCGATGATTGGGAAGGAAAGATCAGAGAGGGAGAGACGCCACTGTTGGAAGGGCTTACGCGAAGGCTCACAGTGAAAGAGAGTCATGCGTAACAGCCCACTGCGTCAAATTTGCATTCACCTCAACCAACTGACATCCTGACAGAGGAGAAGCAACAAATGCCAGATCTCGGGCATGAGCTTCGTATGCATGCGGTATTGGCGCTTTCGATATGCATATTTATTCACCGTAGGCAGTTTTGAGGCGATCTATACAAGGTACTTGATCTGATTCTTCTTTCAAGCACTTGACAATCTCTCTACAAGTTTTTACCTTGTACAATAACGACTTTCAAAGCGTACACAGCCTTTGAGAACCATCTTGTTGATGCTTGCGACTGACTCGGCACGGCGATGAAGAGAGGTACAGTAAGAGAGAGTGCTTGCCGCAAATGATGATTTGGCTGACATCCGCAAGAACAGATTGCTGAAGCGTCAGGCGACAGATGACCCTGCAACCGCGAATAACACAATCACACTTCATTAAACAGGCTTGACCCTAAGGCCGATGCAGGATGTGAGTTCATCACTCTTAGAACAGTTCAATAGCTAACAGACTTGCAGTGTCGTCCAAACGTACAAAGCTCAATGATACGGTAGATCAAGCATGCACCAACATCATTCGGAGTGTGATACTGACGAATCCAGGTGACAGTAATGGCGACGCTGCTATAACGAACACACCGAAGACATCACCGCGCTCGAAAAGGGGCCCGCAGAACTGAAAGATAGTACCGACCTTGAAAAGTAGATCGCTGAGCAGGCAGAGGAGATTAGAAAGCTCAAAGACCAACTGCAGAGCCGCAGCAACCTCGTGGCTGGCGTACGAACTTGTTGCGGTATATGTATGGACCCACAAGCCCTGACCCACACGGCAGTGGCTATACTGGGTTAGCACGTTACTGGGCATGTATATATCGTCGTCTCCTAGCTAGTCAACAACTCAGCGCAGTATTCCATCGACCCGATAGTCCTACATTATCGTTTACCATAGCTATCAGTATTCTACAGCGGTCCGCACCGCTACAGAACTCATCGTGACGCGTTGTTGGCTGGAAGGAGAGATCTTCGAAAGCAGCTACAGAAGGCACAAGATGCGGTCGAAGAAGAAAGATAAAGCCGCGAGGAGCAGAAATTGAGACTCGAGGCGGAAAGGAAGCTTAAGAAGTATGTGGATGCTCAGAAGAAGATGGCAGCGCAGTTTGCGTTGGCCTAACGCAAGACGTGACCCACGTAAAATTGTCCTGGGATGCAGACAAACATGGTCCGGGAGTTGGGTGATACACACTGGAGGAAAGACGGATTCTCTTGGGTTCGGCGAGATTGAACATGCATAGAGAGTCTCTTACTATGGTAGCATACACATACAGCATGCCTCATACCGGGAATCGATAGGCACTGTGCTATGTATTATTATCCTCTCCTCTGCCTCCTTATATGTACGTAGGCCTTGATTGCATCATCGAAGTCTGAGTTTGAGAGCGTCTCCGACCCTGTTCCAGTAAGATCGCTCGGTCTTCTTGTTCAATGCTGCATACGCTACAGCAAAGATAACCCATATCTCGAAGCACGCACCGATGACCAATAATACTATAATCATTGGATGCACGATGACCATCTTATCGTAGTTGATCGACGTCGCAACCCAAGTATTAGATATGGAAACTGGAAAGGGTAATCAGAGGCTTTACGGGTATCGCAGAGTTGAATAATGTCCGAGAGAGCTCTGCTTGAGGTTTTTGGATGCAAATATAGGACAGCAGCGGAAGGTATGGTGATCTATGTCAAAGGATGGTACTTCAAGTGCGTGCTTCAATGATATACCCTTCGTAGGCCGCAAAATCCTCAGCTCCTCCAGCCCCTCTACAAGGAACGGAGAGCTGGACTCAGGCACCCCGGGTGCCGACTCGTGAAAATATGTGATCAGGCCTACTATGTTTGGTCAGCTCGTCTCTCGGTTGGTGACAATGAACCATGGTCCAGTAGCAAACCCGATGTGTTTTACCCTTCGACCGAGGTCCCTCCTCGGATTTCGACCCTAACCTGCGTCATTCGAACTCTCAAAATATTCCATGTCATCCTCAGCTTCAAAGCACACAAGTAAAACACTGCTGTAAACACATTCAAACATCCCAGGCCTGTTTACAATTCGAGATGGGCCATGCATCATCAGAAACCACAAAATTTCCTTCACGTTCCACGGAAGAGTCGGACGACTGGGCTCGCTTGCTTGAACAGAGTGGAAGCGCGTCCAGCATTCAACAACAAACATGGCTCCACCGTCCTACCGCTTCCGATGACATAGAAACCTTGCCTCCACACTCACCGTTAAACTCCACAAGACCTGCCACGGAAGACGAAACACCAACACGTCCTGTTACACCAATCCGCATCGCTATAAAGGACCTATACTGGGAATCGGCCATCGATGAAGATCTTTTGACCTCAAAGCCACCTTTTGCTCCATCGATAGCACACGCACGGCTCTGTCTGATACTTGAAGAATCAGACAAGACTGTCTTCGCAGGCAAACCAAAATGTGCCGTGTGTTCCACGGACTTCACGCCCGCGAATGTCCATCAACGTGTCGAGCATTTCAATACGTGCTGGAAAAAGCTTCGGAAAGCTGCAACCGAAAATGCTGGCATGACCGAACATCCGGATCCGTCACGGCTTGTTCTTCAACAATCGAATCCGCAGTGCCTAGAAAGTGCACCCACGACCAGAACGAACAACTTCTGCACCTTATGCTCGCTCCCTCTTGGCAAACTATCCTCCACCGACGCATTCGAGCACCGTATCCTCTGCCAACGCGCTCTCGCCACCCAACCAACCGTATGCCCACGCTGCGATGCAAGCTTCACCACCAATGAGGTTGACTGGAATGAACTACATATCGCAGAGCACATTCACAACTGCTCCACCCACCCAGGCGACGAAGGCTTCCAGTCTACGCAAGAAGTCTGGACCGAACGCCGCTTCACTCGGAAGGATTCTGCGAACTGCGCCCTATGCTCACAATCGCTGGAGCCCCTGGACGATGTGATGGCATTCCACCATCGTCGCAGCTGTCTGGAACGAAAGAGGCCTGTCTATTGTCCGGTGTGCTTCGACCCCCTCCCAATAATTACTGTTGGAGGAAAATGGAAGCCGGAAGACATTCTTTGGCACATTCACCAATGCCAGCGTGGCAAAAAGCTGTCAGTAATTGATAAGGATGATTTTGACATTCTGGAAGCGCGGTGCTTTGCCCGCATACAGAGCGTCTGGAGGATGTTCAGTCGAAATGTTGGCAGTGTAATTGGGCCCAGGAAGGGCTGGACGTTCCGCGAGCACCAACACTCCTACCGCAGCAAGATGGAAGCGGGTCGAGACAATACAGCGGGACTATACTCAACACCAAGCTCGAAGCTGCGGAACGTTGCGACGCACGCTGAAGACGGCGGAATCAGGATTGTGCAGAGTGTGAAAAGTAGAAGAGCTGTATGGAGCAGCATCGAGCGATTCCGTCGGTCAGCCCACTCAGTATACAAAATGCTTGAGCATAGGAGAATGATCAGCTGTACGAAGAGTGAGTATCAGACGGATGAAGTCGTGTACGATTGGGACAAGAACCGAACGATTACGACAATCGATGGACAAGATCACGCGATGCTTTGTGGTGATCTAGTCGCTAAAAGCACTGGAGGATCGAGTGTAAGTCTGAAGGTATGGAGTACCTTCATGAAACCGTCAACCCCGGAAGAAGAAGACGATCGTGGGCGTCCGCGAATCCGCACTCGAAAGTCAGGACGAGCGAGCCGGGTATCATCTCGCGAACGTAGAAGGCATCTAGCCGTGGACAAAGCAACGAAGGCAGGGATTCGAGTACCTCCAGGCTTCGAATTGCGCAGCCTAGGGCTGCACTAGAGCCACATGAGAAGTTGGATGTTGAAAATGATCAAAGGTTGTTTCCCTCCCAAAAGTAGACAGCTTTCGTATCTGAGCTTTCGGTGCGCGGAGGAGGGTAGCGATGAAGATGGAGATGCGAGTGAAGGTGAGGGGAAAAGGGGTGTGCACGTCCGACACGTTATGGGTTGTTTCGAAAAGACCAGGTACACCCCGTGACCTGAGCAATGCGAGCTAACCATTCTTTAACATCACCAAGACATAGTCTTCTACCTCTAGATTCGACAGGACTATGCAAAAGTCGACGTAAGGTAGTTCTATACAGGGGCTTGCATAGTATCTCATGTGCGCATACGTGCACACCCTGTTTGATGAGAGATGTGATGTGAACTGTCGATTGAGTAATATCGAGGAGGACGAATACCTACAGTGCGGAAACTGTTGAAGGGTTGAGATATTGATTGATCTGAAGAGCTATGGCAAGGATTGATCGGGACTATGTAGTAGAAGGGAATAGCAGTGAAAGGGTGGGGAAGCAAACTGAACTAACCGAATGAGGTGGACAATCAGTGCAGCGGACAGTTCGCAAACACTGCAACGGACCGCTGGTGAACAGAAACAGGCGCTTCGGCTTTCGCATTGCGTGGTGCGTTTGTGTTCGGGTGCGTGGATCGTGAGTGATCGGTACGCGTGTGCGGAAATATTGAAGGATTGAACTGAGGTTGTATTGAACTAAGCTGTGTGTGTTTAAATATATTGTGGTATCGATTGAGACCCTATTACCCTGGTATAGACTGTTCTGGACTAGCATGTTCCAGGGCCAGTATATAGTCGGCTTCTCCTCATGTCGGTATTCTCATGGCAGGTGAGGTACGGCAGGCAGTAGCACTCTAAACCGTAACAGTTTGCCATCTTCATCCCGCTTCTCAACATGTCGCAACTGCAAAGATTGCGCACACTCAGGGCAAGCGGTCAAATACCCTTGGTAATGATGAAAACATCATCACATCGAGGTTCGGACCATAAGATATCGTGCGCAGCGTTTTACTGGAACTGCCGCGAAGTTGAAGGGTGTGGTGCTTCCGGTATCACAAGTACCAAGGTATGGCAGGAGCCTGGACGCCTGGCCGAACTCGCCGCACATGCCAGTCAGCGGCGATGGGAACAAGGCTCGCAGGCTGGGCCACCGTCAGGTCAGCTACAAAGCGAAAGCAAGGTCAATTGAACATTTCAGGCGCAATTTGTTGTATTGAAGATGACGTTGAAGGTGGTTGAGGTAAGACGCTCTTGTCCCACCTGCATTGTCTTCCCCGCAGTACGTCAGTATCCGAGGTTGCTTCTGCAGCACATCAACTCTCAGGGCGTAGTATACCGCGCTCAGTGTCGCTTTTGTTCCGAAAACATCGACATACTTCACATCACCAAAACTATCGATCCATCGCCATCATGTCCAACCAGCAAACAGTCCAAACTAAAGGCATCTACCATGGCCTGCCAGTCTATCCTTCTGCGGTCACAGGTCTCACGGCAATCATCACCGGCGCAAATGGGATATCGGGAAACTACATGCTACGGGTCCTTGCTGAAGCTCCGGAGCGATGGACAAAGATATACTGCTTGTCGCGACGCCCACCTGCGATTCCAGACGGATTGCCAGCACAGGCCGAGCACATCGCCCTTGACTTCCTGAAAGAGCCAGAAGAAATAGCCAAAGTATTGAAAGAGAAGGGTGTGAAGGCTGATTACGTGTTCTTCTACAGCTATGTGCAAGTCAAACCAAAGGAAGGTGGAGGACTGTGGAGCGATGCAGAGGAGATGTGCAAGGTAAACAGTGAGTCTGACTTCCATCAAAACCTTTGGCAATATCAAATGCCGCCAGAGCTACGAAGTGGTGACTGATCTTGCATAGGCGCACTGCTGCGTAACTTTTGCTCCGCCCTTCCTCTCGCTTCAATCACACCCAAACGTATCATGCTGCAGACCGGCGCCAAAAACTACGGTGTTCATCTTGGGCCTTCAGCCATTCCACAAGAAGAAAGCGCGCCTCGAGTCACGCTTGAACCCAACTTCTACTACCCACAAGAAGACTTCCTCTGGTCGTTCTGTGCCGAGCATGGCATAGACTGGAACATTTGTATGCCAGCTGGCATCCTGGGTGCCGTGCCAGATGCAGCTATGAATCTGGTATTCCCATTGGGCGTGTATGCAACCGTGCAGAAGCATCTTGGTGAGAAGCTTGAGTTCCCGTCAGACCTGCAGGCCTGGGAAGCCAATCGGTGCATGAGCAGTAGCAAGATGAATGGTTACATGGAAGAGTGGGCAGTTTTGACTGAAGCAGCAAAGAATGAGAAGTTCAACACCATGGATGGCACCACTTTCACGTGGGGCAACCACTGGCCCAAGCTTGCCAGAAATTACGGCATCGATCACGAGCTTCCGAGTATGGATGACAGCGTGTATACCGTGGTCAAAAGTAAACATGACCCACCGCCACGAGGGTTCGGGCCGCCAGCAACATACCGCATTCGTTTCAGACTAGTGGACTGGGCGCGGCAAGAGAAGGTACAGAAAGCATGGGCAGAGCTTACAGCAAAGTACGGTCTCGTTACTGGTGACCTACAGGACATGGACATCGATCGGATCTTTGGCTTCACAGATGGGAGTCTCATGGGCACACCTTTGGATCTCACAATGAATAAAGCGAGGAAGATGGGGTGGCATGGATTTGTTGATTCGAATGACGCGATCAAAGAAGTGCTCAGAGAGTTCGTGAATCTCAAAATGTTACCACCGCTGCTCGATTAGCAGGTCAAAGTACGTCGTAACGAAGCCAATTACTGGTTATGAATACTAGCTGAGCACCTGAGCAGGATAGTTCTGGATGAATGTTGTCATTGACCGTATTGACATCTAATGTGCTGTGACTGTCTCAACTTGCACAGTAGTCTGCCCCTTCTCTGCAATGGAGTGACCATGAACTAACACGAATTCTGCAACGTTATCTTAGCTGGGGTGCGTAGCAGACTACCCTCGTCAAGTGTGTTACAAGTCAGGTATATATAGTCGTCTTCTCCTAGCTAGATAGCAACTCAGCGCAGTATTCCATCAACTCGATAGCCCTACATTGTCGTTCACCGTAGCGATCAGTGTACTACAGTGGCGCATGCCGCCACAAATGTAATGAGCTTCTAAGGTCTGCCAATGGTCGTGCAAACAAACTCAAGGTCTCTGGTGTTCGAGGCTCTTACCTCTGCCTGGAATTGAACGCAGGCTTGTGAGAGACCAGTAATCGCAATGGTTTCGACACTAGTCTAACCTATCTTGTGCAAGTATCATCCTCTCGGAATGAGAGCAACGACTCTTTCTCCAATTATTGGGGTAGTCCCCGGATAGGGGCATTGACAGTTGATTTGACCCCTAGAGACTGTGTTGCGTCTACCTCGTAGCTGCGCACCGTGTCCACTTTGACTGGGCCGGAACTCCAGCTTCTCAGTGAGGTAGTTCTTGGACCGGCCTTTGTGAAGAAAGCTCGACAGTCGGTGAGTTCGCATCAACTTCGTAACTGCACAAGGTATCGCGGCGCAGCTCTTGCTGGCCAAATGGCGGGTAGAGTTCTTGCTGAGTGGTTCTAGCCTCAGCCTGCCGCCGTTTTCGCCGCTCCAGAAACAGCAGACCCAAGGTCACAAGCAATGATGCCCCGAGCCCAGCACTCACACCAATTTGCGCTCTTTGAGTGCTGGAAGATCTCAGGTCTGGCAAGTCGCATGTGGTGCTCGATGGAGTCGAAGTGGCCGACAAATAAGGTCCCGTGGGTAGCAATGATGGAATAGAGATGTTATCCATATTCCATGGTCGTTGCACCGCGTACTCGTGTGTTAAATTGCCGATGGTGAATTTGTCCGAACTGCAACACGAGGCAGCGCCCTGGCCCGCCCCGCAGCAGGCTTCCCAAGTTTTATCCGGTTTGACGTCGCATATAGTGATAGTTATATCATCGCCTATCTTTCCTGACGTAAGATGTCAGCAATGCAGGACATTCGATTTGAAGGGAACGGCCATCAATAAACTAGCGAATGGATTTTGGACATACCTTCGCAGTATTTGTAGTATTTTGGACAGCCACTCGGAATAGTCGTACTGTTGAACCAGTCCTTGGCTGTGCATGAACCGATATACATAGGCCCGTCGCTACTCAAGCATAGCGTGTCTCCCAAGCATGTAGAGCCGATTCCACAACAGTGCGATATTGCTTTGACGGAAGGAGGATAGCAAGGGTAATATCCCGGTTGGACATGGTTGTAGGTGTAATAGCAGGGGCGTGAGTCAATTTCAGCATCAATCCTGCGAACAAAATGAAGGTGAAGACACAAAATCGAGAGCGACATCCGCCCAAGACTAGAGCTTGGTCGCCGTACGCACATGTCATGATATCCAGGCATCTTTGTGGTCAGCCTCGAGTAAACTGAAGAGAACGCTGGGGGAGAAAAGCCCGTTTAGTACGATAAGACATGCGTTCGCCGTTCCATGGCGGGCTTAAGTTCGAGCGGAACTGAACTGGTCGCATCAGAAGCAGAAGTGTATGCATGATGCTCCACCATTATATATGTGCTGGAGTGCATCTGGCCAGGCTGCAGTTCGCGCTTGAGTACCGTTGCGTTCCGGTGAACTTTGAGTTCCCATTTGATGGTGTAACCTTGTGGGACGTTGATAGCCAATGCGTATCGAAGATAAGCGAAGTATTCAAGACGATGAACCGGTGCAGCGTAGGCGAGCGCTCTAGCCTGCTTCAGTGACTATTGCGCGGCCCTTTTCAGCGAAACCCATCGCTTTTAAGAACTGACATGGTCCGTTGGAGCAATACGTAATAGCAGTCAGTTGCAGAAACAATAAAGCCACCGCCAGCAGAGTAGGCAGGTCACTTCTTGGGCATGGTCACCCATTGCTGAGCTTCCATGTCAAAGCCTGCCTCGCCCCAGGGCTTTTTGCTCCAGAATTGCTGAGTCGTGGTCTTGACGCGAGGTGTCAATGGCGTATACGGTCGACGAATACGGTCGCCTTGTGCAATCAAGAGTTGCTCGTGGGCGGTAGCAAGTTGGTGATCCTCTACAGCCTTGCCATGGACGAAGTACTGCACTCGGACAACACAGCCCCGCGCAAGGCGGCTTTCGACAAGGTCCCACAGCATGCCCAATGTGACATTTTGCCGACTTTGATCCCGATGGCCCCAACCATTTGCAGCTGCACCATCTCGATTGCACACTCTGCGGGCAATCCGTGATCCAACGCTCCCGGTAATCGACCGGTCGTGCATAAATTCGTGCCACCAGTCGATGTGATTTATGAGGGGGCTGCGACACCAGCATTTTACGCCATGAGGCTTCTTGTCGTGCAAATGCACAACGACTCGGCGCATGCATCGAAGTGTGCTGCGCCCAAGGGAACAGAGTAAGATCCGAAAGCGTGCAACTGGAGCCGAACTCCAGACGCGTCACGACATCCTCCGGCAAGCCTCGTTCCGGTGAATCTGGAAAGAGAATAAGTGCGAAATACGAATATACCATCGGATTGAGCCTGTAATTGAGTCTTTCACCTCAATGTGTTTCAAGAAAAGCTGTTCCTGTAGCGACTTGGATCTTGAGATGATGCCCTTCCAGTTGCGGCACACCATGGTGCAGTTCAGCAAAGCATGTGTAGAGCATCGGTTGAGGAACATGTCGACAAGCTCTGTAATCGAAAAGAGTCGATTGCAGGCAGCGGAGGGGGACGTGTTTAATTTCTTTGAATTAGACATAGCGAGACTAGAGGAGCTTTGAGTAACGAGAAACAGGTATTTGGGGAACGTTCAAAAAGTACATGAATTGTCTTCAGCGAACACAACAGGACCGAAGACATCTAGCCGCCGGTTCGGTAGTAGTGATCCTGCTGCATAACCTTTGTCTGAGGCTATCTTCGCGACGCATCGTCAACGAACTCGAGGGCGTTGTTTGAAACGGTTTCTGGAGTATAGAGGTCTCGTGTGCCATGTGTGTTAGTGCGGTGCTCTTTCTCGTTCTAATAAGCGCCTGCTCCCCTAGCTGCACCGCAGATACGCCATGTAAGAAGACTCTGCCACCAGGGGGTGCAGTAATTCCTGTCCCCTCGCTTCGATGAGGTAATTTTAACCCTAAACCATACATGTGAAGAGTAAGGTCTGATCGCTTCTTCTTCTTCTGTGAACGAACATTGCTATCAGCCAAGCGTTTCTTGTATCTCCTGAGTATTCTCTTTCCTTAAAAGCGTTCAGTAGGACCCAAGTGTGACTCGTCGGTAGAGTGTACCGCGTGCCAATAGTTCAGTATAGTATGATCCTCATGATCCCATCCATACTGTACTCTCAGTTTCTTATTGATCTCAAGAAAGTCATCAGTACATGCAGCAACATAAAGATGAGCGTCTTCTCTCACTGACAAATTATATTGGAGAGAGCAAGGAGCAAGGTGAACATCCATCTGAGCTGCGTGTATACTTAAGGGAACCTTACGATTGTGATTTTGCTCACCATCAATAAGTGCTTGAATCTTCTCTGACGGTACTGTGAAGGGACGACCAAGTTTACTTCGTCTTTTAGCTGCTGCACACTCCCTCACCCTTCTATCATCTCCCCAGTAAGCTCGATCCTTCACCCATCAACTTCCGGCACGTGCAGAGATGCCATGTTCATCAGCTATCTGATTGAGTGCAGGAGCATTTGGCGGCTCGTTACCCCCATATGTCGCCGTCGACGCGAGTCACCCCTCTCTTCTTCCTCCCTTCCCCCTTTGAGCAACGTGATCCGATACCACTGCCCTTTCCAGGACGACGACACCTGATCACGAACTTTCACTCAGCTTACTACTTCTACAAAGACCTCCCCTTCACATCGCAACAATACTGGATCAACGAACTCCACAGATCGCCCCGTGAACCAAACTACACGTCCATCTCGTATGCAGCGTAGCTGTATTATCCTGTGACGTACTTGCTCTGCGAGAACGACGACGGGTTGCCGCTCGCGGTGCAGAAGATGCTGGTGGACAGGGTGAAGAGTCAAGGTGTGCAGTTCACCGAAGAAATGTGCGAGGCGGGGCGTAGTCGGTATCTGATTATGCCAGGGAGAGTTCTAGAGGTTGTAGCGAGAGCACTGCAAGACGTGTGCAAATGAGACTTCATTGCAGGTACCACTGATACGTCAGGCTGGGCGTTAGTTGCGTAATCAAATGTCGATGCGAACGAGTACAACCGAGGAACAATATAGCATTGAATATGGCTTGCATGCACTATGATCTATCAAACTTTCTCCTTCTCGTCACCTACGATACGCATCTCTATAGGCTGAATATCGTCCTCACTAAACATGCGGCCCTTATGGCTCAGCGCCTGTTGGACCGTCGCATATACAGCAGTGACCCTCTTGCGCTCCTCATTACTCTTCTCGATCTCACTTACATCCTGCACCGCCCATCCGAACCTCGCAAACCTTAGCGCAACGCGCTCATTCAACCCCACGAGTCTCAACTGCGTATTCTTACCGCCGAATTTCTCGATGTCGGCCTTCAGATCCTTCAAAGCTGTGAGGCCGGTGGTATCGATGTTATGCATGCCGCTCAAATCTAGCACGACGATGCGGATCTGCACCGGTTCCTCGACAATCTTCGCCTTAGTCCTGAGTCTCGCGGCACGCTTGTCACCTGCGACACTCCAGTTGCGTTCCTTTTGGGCTTCGACTGTGACGACCTGGCCCGAGTTGTGCGTCTGGATGGCATCAAGGCACTGATTCTTGATGTAGTATGCGTTGAAGAAGAGCATCGACTGGTGGATGCGGAAGACTTGAGTATTGAGGGGCACGACAGTGCTGTTCGGGTTGGCGAAGCCGGCGTCGAGTGTAGTGATGCGGCGTACGCGATGGAACGCTTGGAAGAGGAGGTGGTAGCAGATGCTGAAGCCTACCGCTGTACCAATACCGACTTCAGACGAAACGAAGAGGGTCAGCCAGAAAGCAAGCATCGAGGCGATGAAATCCACGAGGGAAGTCTTCCAGTAGCCGTAGAAAACCTTGGGTGGGATGACAATGTGCCAGACAGCCGTGACAATGATGGCAGCGAGCGTGGCTTTGGGGATCCAGTAAAGTGCTGGGCTGAGCTTGAAGATGGACAGGATCACTACACCGCCGGCGATGACGCCGTAGGCGGGGGACTTGACGCCCGAGTCGGAGTTGACGGCTGTGCGAGACATAGCGCCGCCGACGGACATGGAGGAGAAGAAGGAGTTGAAGAAGTTTGTGGTGCCCAGGTAGACGAGCTCCTGTGCGGCATCGGTGATGTAGTTGTTCTTGCGGCCGAATGCTTTGGCAATGGCCAAGTGCTCGAGAGCAGCAGCGATGAAAGGGGCGATGGAGCGAGGGAAGACCTTTTTGATCAGTTCGCCATCGGGCATCTTTGGCGTCTCGATGCCGTTGGACTTGACCTTGCTCAATGCCCAC
Organism: Macroventuria anomochaeta; assembly: GCF_010093625.1. Taxonomy (NCBI): domain Eukaryota; kingdom Fungi; phylum Ascomycota; class Dothideomycetes; order Pleosporales; family Didymellaceae; genus Macroventuria; species Macroventuria anomochaeta. The sequence continues at coordinate 622,972 of NW_022985379.1, forward strand.
ACGGGGTCATCATCCCTGTTCTTGTTGATGCCGTATGACATGCCCGTGAACAGAATCAGCACGACAGCACTACGTCCAAGCGCTAGCAGCCAGACAGCTTTGCTCTTCTTGCCCCAGCGTTGACCCATCTTCTGCATCAGCACGAGGATGAGGATACCACCGAGACCGATGCCGGTGGTTGCACCATCCCATTGCGGTATCTTGGCGAATATATCGTGGATGATGTTCGCAGTGCCAGACCTGACGGTAATGCCGAAGAGTGAAGGAATCTGCCCAAGCATAATGACAATGGCGGCAGCGGAGATGAAGCCACTTAGTACCGGCACCGAGATGAACTCGAGAAGAAACCCAAGCTTGAGCAGACCGATAGCGAGCGAGTATATGCCAACAGACATGGCAACTGCAGAGGCAATGGCTTGGGCTGAGTAACCCTCATGGACTACATCGGCAACGATCTCGGCGGTGAGCAGCCCCATAAGGGATGTCGGACCAGTCGATAGATCTGTACGTGGTCAGAAGTTGGCCATCAAGAGGCTTCGAACACATATACCCTTGGATGTACCCATAATGAAGACAAGAAAGTTGGGTAGCCAACTAGACATCAGACCGTACTCGCCTGGAATGGTTGCAATCTTGGCGTATGCAAGTGACTGGGGAATCAACAGCACACCGACTGTGATGCCAGCGAGAGTGTCATTCAGCAGCCATCGTGGGTTGTACCTTGGGAGCCAGTGTACAACAGGAACTCGCTCAACGAGATACTGGGCAGCGACAGAGGGGGCTGCACGAACGGCCTTGCCGCCATAGCGAATAGTACGGTTGATGGTGATGTCTGTAGACAGAGCATGTGAGATGCGGCCAGGCATACGTTTGAAGTAATCCATGATGGTGACCAGCCACGTGGATGTGTAGAAAAGATTTGGAAGAAACGAGATGAGGTCAAAACAACAGTGAAGACGACCACTGTATAAATGCTGTCTTTGAGCTTCCAAGAGAGTATGTAGCACGATGTCCAGGGTCGAGATGCTATGAGGCGTACCCCACAAGGAGGGGTGCTGGCGAGCGTCAGGGGTTGGAGAGGAGGGGGGTTGATATCGCACCTACAGGATGAGTGGGCGCTACACCATCCTCTGCCGACGCAACATGGGTATATGTACGAGGCTCCAAGTGAGTGCCAGTCACACGGAACTACCAATGGTACTTGATGGGAGGTAGCGTGCCGAAGACAGCGCGTCGAATTAGGAAGTAAGCTGCATCGAACAGCTTGAAACGCCACCATCTGCCTTCCATGTGTGCATCCGAATCATGAGGTGTTAGGCACTAAGGACCAGGACATCGATGCGCGTCGTTCTTACTTCTCGGTAAGCAGGTGCAGCGAATAGGACGCGCTACTCGAACGCGCTACTCGAACGGAGTGTGAGTGAGAAGTAGATAGCAGTTGCATAGGGTCAGCATGGTTGCATGTGTTGCTAAGCATAGCTAAGACGACACCGACGCCGTGCAATCTTGGCCGCAATCTGTCAAAACACGCTGCTGGGTCGAGCTGCGATCTCTTCTGTGAGGAAGGAGATGATCTTGACAAGGGCCGAACAGTCGTTTTGGAGCACGCAGTTGTCGGTAAGGAGCAGCCTTCCGCAGGGCTTTACCCCGCATTATTCACACGACAGCTAGCTGCCGTCAGCCTCCCGCGCAACGACACTCGTTATGGCCGGACGCGAGCGTATCGAATTAAGCTTTAGGACAAGCTCCAGCGGCGATTGGCCAAGCATCCTTGTCGAATATCTCCCGCGCGGAACGTGCGTCGTTCCAAGGCGGTTTGGCAGCATCGATGCAGAAACAAGTTGTGCTGATCACACAGCTGGTAACGGCAGAATTCGGCAGTTGTGGGTCGTTTGATATCGATCCCAAGCTTGCGCCGTCACTGGCTGGAACAGTATGCGTTGCGCGGAAAGCACAGAGGCACGTGGTAGAGTAATTCCAGGTGGCGATCTTGCAGATTGGCGTTGACGACGAGATGCGGTGCTTGTGACGACTGTCGATGATAGAACACTGAAACGGCTGGTGGCAGTGTTGTTCAGGTCGGCACATCGTCCACACTCGATGCGGTTGCCGAAGTGTTACCAATGCGCTGTTCGGTGAATGAAATGATAAGAGGATCACGGTGACCCACAAACCGCGTGGAACGACGAATGAGAGACTGTGGGTAATTCAGGGTGGTGAGAAAGAGTTGAAGGCGATGTTGAAGATTGCTCCTCATCTTGCGGCTCGTATCTTTGCGATGCTGGCATCTGCATGCACCGACCTAAAACTGAGTCGAATCACCATTGACCATACAGCCAGCTGCCTCATCTGTAAAGAAGCCGCGAGTATCTGTACCCGTCCTGTAAACAACGCGTCGACGGAATGCATCCAATGGGAGCTGCCGATATGCCATGCGTGAGATCGTAGACGCTTAGCCGTTTTGGAAGGTGTTTGTCACCCGTCACCCGTCACTACCTTGTACGCGTCTAAGTAAGAACAGGCAAGAGAGGGGACGACGGGCCGGCTGCATTGCAGTGAACAGCAACAACGAGAGTAAGCCGAACTTATTGGATGAAAAGTCGGTGCCGAAGTTGCGCAGGCTTTTCTCCAGCTTCACCGAGCGACAGCCGGCCTTGATGGTTCCGGAGTTTGAGCAGCTGACAAGGCATTGGGCCGCCACTGTATGCTGAGAACGCTTCGCACTGGCGGCTTGACGGCTGAAGCAGTCGACAAGGCCAGGAGAAGGGCGTTATCGCAAGAGCCAAGCCACTGTAGACCAAACTCAAACCTAGCACGGAGCCAGAACTGGAAAGCCGAGTGTGTCTTGGAGACAAGCCACTGGCTCTCACACAGCCGTCAAATGCGAGGAGAAAAGCCATCTGGACAGTTGCCACCCATACCTCGAGGTCAAGACCGAAAACTTGCTCCAGATGAGATAGTCGCTCAGCCATTTAGTGCGGTGTACGGCTCGGCGTTGATCACTGTTCTGGGTGCGACAACATGTCTGAACAGCGCCATGCGAACGCAGCTTTGAGGCCAGGCAGTCTTGATCGTCGTGTAATGAGGTGTTAGTCGCAGGACACCCACCCAAGACAAAGCAGTGATCAGCCAGAACGGCTTCGTCGACATGCGGTAGTAGAAGCGACTGCCGGACGTATGCCCTCTTGGAAGTCTGGACCCATCGTGAAGGGAAGACGCCAACGGTCGATTGTTGGACAGCAGCCCATTCGCGGTTGCGATCGCCAGGTATGCATGAGGTGAGTTGCACGGTACTGTGGGCTGTTGAAGCTCCGTTGGTGTTGTAGCATGGCAATTGGTTCCTTCAGTTGGAGTCAATTTCTGCAGTCGAACATGTCGACGGTATGAGTGCGATAGGGCGCAATCTTGAGACGGGACGCCGAATTCTGTGAAGCTGCTAGCAGATGGAATGCATGGTTTCGTAGGGACACAGCCCAACTGGCGTGACGACGCCGAAGGACTTGAAGTTGCCAAGCCAAAAGGAAAGCCGCCATCCATGTTGATGCTCCGAAGGATGCCGCCCGCCGCAGCGATCCTTCACGGCGGCACACGCGTGGGGACCATGTCAAGATGAATACAACGACAAGAGAGAGCAAGCATGACACAAGACACGAGACACAAGACACGACACACGACACACGACACACAAGACACGAGACAGAGACACGAGACACAAGAGTAAGAACGGGTGAGAATCCTAAAGGAGACACAAGAAAACAAACGGACACAGAAGGCTCGAGAGGAGAGATGCGAGCAGAGAGGCGTGCTTTGGAGCGAGTGGAGAGCGAAGGCGGATCGTCGGAGGTGCACGACAGCTCCGGCAGAAGGCGCTAGGCGCCATGGCTCGAAATTTGTCGACCAACGTCACTGCGCGACAGCCTTCCCCACGCGCAAGGCCTGCCCATGGTATGAACAAACGCAATGGCCAAGAAGAAGAAGAAGAGCGCGCAGCCAGACTCGAACGGCGAGGCCAGCACGGCGGCGACCAATGGCAGCGCATCAACGCCGAAGCAGCCGGCGGGCGAGCCGTCGACGTCGGCACTGATCATCTGTCGCAACAAGTAGGTCAGGGCGACAAGGACCTGTAGACATGGTGCGTATGCTTATAGTGGTTGAAGGCACTGGCGCTACATCTCGTCCTTCCACGGGCCGTGGCTGCAGCTCCCGCCTGAGGTGCTGGAGTCGCTCGCGCACAGCAACTACCTCTCGCCGCGCCCGCGCCCGATCGACCCGGCCGTCTTCTACGACCTGGTCAAGATCCGCAAGCACGTCGAGGAGGCGACCAACCTGGCCGTGCGCGCGACGAGCGGTCTGACGAGCGGCGCCCTCAGCAGCAGCAGCCTGCATGGCAACGGCCTGCTGGGACCGGCCGCCGCGCTGGGCATGGGCTTCGGCGGGGGCGGGGGGAAGCTGAGCCGCGAGCGGAAGCACCGCATGCGCGAGCTGGCGACGAGCAAGCTGAGCGCGGCGTACCATTTGGACGAGATCGCGGCGAGCGTTGCGACGATGCAGAGCGCGAGCACCCTCGAGGACGTCGCCCAGCTGGTCCTGCAGCGGAACCCCAGCGACGTCGACGCCAAGTACGTGCACTTCTTCCACGAGAAGATCCCGAGCCGGATGATGGCCCAGTGCACGCCGCTGGACACGCTGAACGACATCGTCGCCGAGCGGCCGACAGACGGGAGCGCGCTGCGGACACGCGCCCTGACGCGCATCTTCAAAGCCGACTACGCCAACTGCGCCAAAGACCTGACCGACGCCCTGGCCACGGCGCGCTGCCTCACCGCCCAGCACCGCAACGCCGACGACCAGCTCGTCCTGGCCAAGACGCACCAGGAGCAGTCCGCCCGCGACTGGCGCACCGAGGTCAAGATCGCCGACGACGACCAGCCGAGCTCGCTCGAGGCGCAGCTGCTCTTCCACCGCGCCGGCGTCTACCTGACCATCGCCTGCGGACATGTCCACGCCGCACTGGACGGGCTGAAGGAGCAGGAGGACGCCAAGGCCGCGCGCGACGCACGCCTCGCAGCCGGCGAAGAGCCCGCCCCCGAGACGGCGGAGGAGGCAGCGGGGAGACTCTTCCGCGCAGAAAGCCGCAAGCAGGTCCGCCAGAACGCCAAGCGCGCACTGAGGGACTACACGGCCTTCCTGTCGCACTTCGACTACACGCCCGGCGTCTCGGCCGAGGCTGCCGACGAATTCCTGCGCCGCTTCAGCAACGCGCCCAGCCAGACGAACGGCAGTCACGGCAGCCGCGGCAGCCACGGCAACTACGACACCAAGCTCGACCGCTTGCTGGAGGAATCTTCGGCGCCTCCAGCGTCGCCTGTCTCGGAGGCTCTTACGCCCTACCGCAAACCCCCCGCCGCCGACCGCTCGTGGCCCAAACTCCCGCCTCCGCCCGTGTTCGCTGTCAGCCAACTCTTCGACGCCGTCCCACCCGCCGCTTTACCGCCCTACCCGCCCGCGCCTCAAACGCCCCCATCTCCGATCCCCAGCAACGAGAGCCTGACATACCACCCCCTGCTCCCGGACGCCCTGCACTCTCTCCTCCTCGTGCACGCACTCCTCCAAACACCGCCGAAAGAACTGCTGCGGCACGCGCACAACGCAGCGCGGCTGGCAAGACTGCTCGATGGATATCCCATCTTTCTCGCCGCGCGGAGTCCGGCGCGGAGCGACTGGGTGGAGGTGCTGAGGCGAGGCGGGAACTGGGTGGGTTTGCTGCGCTCGTGGGAGTCTCTGTGCAGATCGAGTCCGCCGCCAGGTCAGAGCGTGGAGGCGAGTGGACAGGGGCAAGTGGCGAGGGCAGGAGCACGGAATGCAGGGGGAGCGGGAAGCGGGGAGACCAAGGAGCAGAGGAGGGAAAGGCAGAAACACGAAGCCATCCTCGAAGCGCTGGCAGATGAACGCGTCGTCGACGAGGAGAGCTTCCAGCGCGCCGTCAGGGCGCGCGAGAAGCGCTTCCGCGACGACGAGAAAGCAGAAGCGGCCATGGAAGCCTCCGCCGCATCATCGCCCACGTCCGCATCCGCCGGCTCGAATGGCACAGAGAACGCGCCTACACCACCAAAGCGCTGGGCGCAAGAGGAAGACGCCCGCGAGTACCCGATCAGCACCGAGCGAGCGGAAGCCATCTCGCGCTGGGTCAGGGATGCACCCGCCCTCACGTCGCAAAACAACACTGGCACGAAGAAGAAGCGCAGAAAAGGCACTGCGAAGAAGCCCGGTCTGTCAAAAGCGAGTAGTACTGGCTTGGCGGGCAGTGTTGCCAGCCTTAACGTTGATGAGGAGGTTGAGTAGTTACCTGGCTGTGCACGGGATATTGCACCTGTCGCGCGTCTCGGATATCATCTCATCTTACACGGGATTGCATATGTCGCGGGCCTCGGATATCATCTCATCTTGCAGCGATATGCAATTGAATCGCCTCTGGCCTACTTTGAGATGTTGCAAGCATCTGGGTCAGATTCAAAAGAAAAGTGGACATTGATCATCATCTCGTTGCAGTCATTGATTTGTGTTGACGTACAGCCACCTCATGTCAAGCCGAAAGATCTCGTGCGCCTGACCTCCATCACAACGAACATACGCACCCAGATGATACCCTTACCCAACGCCACACGAGCAATGTCATCGCGAAAATGACCACTCAGAGTTGCTGGTCACCACGTGCTGCCAGCCCTCTCCATACGCATCGAAACCGTCGCCCAACGCATCAACTTCATCCTGCACCCTCTGCCAGGCTGCCGCAGCTTCAGAGCCTGTGACATGCCACTCGTTGGTCAGATCAGCCTCGCTGATGCTGAAATCCTTGTCCGGATCTTCCTCACTCTTATCACCGCTCAGGTCATGCGGCTTGTCGTCCGACGGGCCACGGTTTAGCAGATCCTTCAGATCTCGCCTGTTTGCCGCCAGCCAGTATGCTCGGTGAAAGCGCTTCTCCGTAGCTTTTTCCGCGTCGAAAGTCCACTTGTGCTTCTCCTCAAGGAATCCTGCCTGAACGCACTGGGCTAGGAGCGATCGCTGGTCGGAAGCCAACGTCGTCCAGTGGATCTCATTGTGCCGGTACCAGTGGTATCCATATGCACCGATGGTGATCGTTGAGTCTGGAGTAGGTTCGTGTTTAAATGGGTTTGCTGCGTTGTGAAGGACGAGCAGGGAGTGGCGGCCGCCATCCTTGATGAAACCCTGTGATACATGAGAGAGGTGGCGGTCGTGATATTCGGATTGCAGCGTAGTTGCGAAAAGCGCCTGGAGCCAACGCTCCGCGAAGTCGTAGCCTTTTGGCAAAAGTTCGTAATGGTACACTGACCACTTGTAATCTTCGTACTTGCTGACGATGGGCTGAGGTAGCTCATCGCGCGTTGGAGGCAGCTCAACGACGGTTGGATTGCACACTGCCATTTGGGGCTGCAGGTAACCGAGCGTTGTGCTAGCGGAAAGCGTATCATCATACGGGCTCTGATGTGTTGTGGTAGCAGTCGCAGGTCGTAGCTTTCGAAGTATTTCAGGTACTACTGCTGGCGTGACCTTGCGTCTCTTAGTGGGACCAATTGCTTTAGGTCTGGAGGGCTTGGGTGTGGGCAACGGCATATCTGCCGGCGTTTGTGCTTCCAGCATGCCTGCCGCAATGGTATGTCTACGTGCTTCGGCCTTTCGGCAGTATGCCTCTTGCCTGCGTCGGGTGGCGGCGTCCGGCCGCCTTCGAGAAGTCTTCGCAGATGCTGTCACCAAGTCAGTATGAGTGTATCGCGATCTAAAGACTATTTTCGTACTTACTTGCCAAGTTGTCGGTACGCCATTCTTGAATGGGTGGCATCGAAGGGGGTTGGCCATGGTGGTCGATCAAGGTGGGAGACGATGCGATTGACGAAGCTCGGCGTGACTGAGAGGGATGAAGAGGAGGCGAATACTGCAAGTTTAGAGGTTGGACGTAAGGCGCTTGATAGGTGGCGGCGTAGTCTGGCAATTGCGGTTGCCGTCGATAAACGGGTGAACGATCCCACGCCGGAGTCAAGAAGCCGGGCAGGGCCGGTTGTAACTGATCATTGACTGGCCAATCATCTTGACTACCTCCAGTACCATCAGTGTTCCATATCGTCGAGCCATTCGCATTGACAATGTCCGGGCTTGAGGCGAGGTACTCGCGAGTCCGCGGCAGGAGGTTGTGGAGGCTTGAGGGTAGTTCCTGTGGAATATGGCTGATTCATTTCAGCTGCCGTTGGTGGAAGAGGAGGGCCATTTACTTACGTGGAGATGGGACGATCGGCACGTGGCAACAGCTTTTGCAAGCCATTGTTGCGGAGTGGTGGAGTTGGTAGGCGACGCTCTGCGTACTGGCACGTGATTTGGTGAGAAATCTGGCCGATCTCCCATGGCTCAGGTAGGTATATGGTTTCATTGACGGGATCGACGTGGTCAATGAAGCCATGCGCCTCAGGTGGTGGGCTCAATGCATGATGTGCAGTGAAAGCATGTCCATTAGGCAGTGGCACTAGGCTGGGTGGCAAGTGCTGCCAGGCACCGTAATTTTGAGCAGGTTCGATTGGGTGATTGGCAAGTGCGTCTGCATTCACCTCATCCGACGTCACATGGAGCAAACGTTGGTGGGCGGCGCCAAGATAGTCGTTGGGGATATACATCGGACGGCAAAGAGCGTGATGGTAGCAATCCAATGGCCGAGTTCGTACTTCGCATGGTTGATACAGCTGCGAAGAGGCGAGCTGTAGGTTTTATAGACGGTGCAGGCGGGGTTGTTGCCTTGGCGAGAGTGAAGGGGAAGGAGCGGTCTGCAAGGTGAGAGAAAGAGCCTGCGAAAACGCGCGCAAAAGCGAGCGAAGCAGCAGCTATCCGTCTCTTGTTACTCTGATTGGAAGACTGAGCGGGCCCACAGAAGATGAAGCCGGTTGTTCGCTCAATCGAGAAGTAGAGCAAACGGACGGCTCTAGTGAAGGGACGAGCTGAGACGGTACATGTACTCTCAAAACAGGCAGAGCTACCCGCAGATACCCATAGTTTGAGCATAGACAGCATGGATGAGAAAGGCACGATCGAACTTCGACAGCGATGAGAGATATAAAAGAACTGGCAGGGCTGGGGTGACTGACGCATGGAACATGCTTGGTGGAACGGGTACCTGCAGTAGCGCAGCAGCGCGTGAGGAGTGGAGTCATCTCGTTCTAAAGTTGGTCTTTGTGAACGATACACATGACCTGTCAACGAAAAAACAAGACACTGTCTCAGCCTCAACTGGGTTCGCGCATGACTCTGAAGCGAATCTCGCTGCCCCCAGCGACCTCTTCATATCGTTCTAGCTCTTGGAAGTCCCTGCGGTTCATTGAAGTCCCGAAGTACTGGAGGAGTTGCAATCGAACGGGATAATGCGAGGAAGTCATGCAATTGTTGAGCTGTTCCATGCCGCCCATGGTTTCCGCGCGCCTGTTATCCTACTTTTCCCAGGTATCCATGCCTACGCTTAAACGCCAAATGTTCAATGCTACTTGCGAGTCGTGGTTGCTAGCAGTGGCAACCTTAGACAACACGCTTGACCTGGGGCACATATTAGTGTTGACGGGTGCAGTATGATTTGACAGACTCACCTCGAAGAACCTCTTCAACCACCAGACCTGGAACCCGCCATTTGCGCTGAGTACAAGGAGCTGGAAAATGCTCCACCACTTGACTCGCGCATTGGTGCTCTCAGCGGTATTCCTGTGTGTCCTCTCGCGAACGACAATGTAGCCCTGCTCATCCTTGACCTGCGAAACGAGTTCTGACAGCTGGCGCACTGCATTTCTGTCAGTATACCATATTTCCACACTCCCACACGGTATCTACGTACCCTCCTTCTCCAGGGGATCCTGCGGCGCCTCCGATTCAGACACGTAAACAACGCCGTGAACGTTGAACGAGACCTCCTTTGTGTTTGCGCCCCAGTGCTCGTTGTTGAAGCAGTATGTGTATTTGCCGTCTTCCGCTGCGTCGAAGGAGTGGTCGCCAGAGGACACGCCGCGCTCGTGGACTTGGTAGCTGCGAGATGGTGTCTCAATCTACACGCTCATTGTCAGCCATTGGCCATTCCAACAGCCACAGCTGATGTTGAAAGTTCCATGCATACCCAAAAGTCAATCTCCAAGTTTCCACTACCACCAAACTCCCTATCGCCGACCTGGAAGGTGACTGTCATCTTGTCGTCCTTGTGCAGCTGCTCGTGGAAGCATTCGCGCTGGTGCGCCTTCATCTGAATGTTGTGCGCCGACGTGAGGGAGAGCAGGCCACTCGCCGCAGCGAAGAGACCGTAGGACGAAAACAGCATCTTTACGGTGGGTCTGAGTAGCTGCTGTGTTGTTGCAAAGGGATGGTGTTGTTGCAACTCGCCAAGCAGACCCCCGAGATGCCAGCTGTTGCCCGCAATTTGAATGGCCTGTGCACCCTTCTCTATCTCGCCCGCGCCAACGTTCCTCCCCTGACGTTCAGTTTCCATCATGATATTTTGCCAGCCTCGTCGCCTATCAACACTAAATCTCTCCGGATGAAGAACATTCAACGCCTGGTCTGTATGGCTCTTCTATAACCGATATTGGTACCAAGTTCGATGATGGTTGCTCCCCAAATCCGAGATGTTCCCAATTAAAACGAGCATTATCCTGAAAGTCACCGTGACTGGCTTTAAGAATTGACATTCAAGCAATGTAGAATGGATCAGCTCCTCTCTTAATCTCCAGATGATGTCTGGAAGTTCTGCTATGTCTCTTCCGCTCCTTTGGATCTCACCTCTATCACATCAACTCTTCTTATTCAGTTGATTGCCACTATCTTAACTGAATTTCTACGCAGCGCTACGTGCTTAGTGTCCTTCTGAATCCTGCTTCACCGCGTCCCGTAAAGTTGGAGTGCTTTTCGACACCGTTCGTCAATGACTTCCGCGTCAAAAATCCACAATGGGCTCTCCTTCACTTCACCTGGCTGCCAAGACAAGTATGCCCCACCAAATAGGTGCAACGGAACTCCAACCCCCTACGCAGCAGCATCGCAGTCGATGCCAATCAACTGTCTGCTCAATCTTCACACAACATAGCCCAGCATGGCCGACGTAAGCGGGCCACCCAGGCGCGTGTCCATGGCCTACATTCTCGGATTCAGCAATAAGCCCTTCAAAGATGGAGGACCGCCTGCCCCACCGCCGCCGCCTCCACCTCGTCACCCCGGCGCATTCAAGCAGATGGTAAGCGCCCACTGCGTTGCCATCCAGGAGTCGCACTGACTATGAACAGGTCACTACACCCGGCGGCGTCATTGAGTGGGCTGCCAGTGATGGTCGTCGCGGCAGGCTCACAGGACCGGGCAAGCCACGTCTGACCGCTACCAACCTCGCGCAGGTGCCTGAAAGCAAGGTGTCGGTTAAAGCAGCATCAAAGAAGGATGCCGCTGAGGACGACATCGGTGGTTTGCTCGGCGGCGGCGACCTTTTTGGTGATGGGCCTGCTGCACCAGCCACTGATAAAGTCGCAGAAGATGACAAGCCCGCCGACAGCGGCTGGACCAAGGAGCAAGACGACAAGCTCTTAGAATTGAGAGCCGAGAATCCAAGTGGCCCTTGGGTTGACACCGCCAAAGAGCTGGACAAGAAAGAACACGAGTGCAAGAACCGCTTCAAGCAGATCAAGCCAAAGGACTGGAAGCCAAACAATGCCAAAGGTGGAGGCGGCAGCAAGCAGAAGCAAGGCAAGCAGAAGGGACAGAAAAACCAAAACCAGGGCGAGCAGAAGGAAGACGATAAGAAGGAAGACGGTAAGAAGGAAGACGACAAGAAGGAAGACGATAAGAACGACGACGACAAGAAGAATGAAAATGCTACCAAAGGCTTTAAGGCTGACGACAGCGGCAACGCATGGCCTGGCGCTAGTGACGGCGGATGGGGCAATACGGACACCAACGGGGCCACCCAATACAACGGTGGCGGGTGGAATACTGGTGACATACCTGCATGGCCTGGCGCAGAAGACACGTCTGATGACAAGAAGGAAGACGGTTTCAATGCCGACAACAACGGGTGGGGCGGTGGAGGTTGGGACAACGGTGGGGGCAACAACGGCAGCAACAACACTTCCAATGACAAGACGTCCAACAAAGGCTCCTCTCACAAAGACTCTTCTTCTCAAAAGGACGCCAAACCACAGTCCAATAAGGCCGCCTCGCAGACAGGATCCAAGCAGCATTCCACCCGCGAACCCGAGAAGCCATCCGCATCAGCGCCCACTGAATATGAACTCAAGCCCGACTCGACCTTTTCCGCCGACGACTTGCGTCTCATTGCGAGAATTCTACAGCAGGACTGTCAAATGGTGTGGAACAGGGTAAGCTGGAGGTTCAAGGACAAGACTGGGAGGAACCTGCATCCGGATGTGTTCGAGAAGAAGATTACGGGCAAGATTGACGACAGGAGCAGCGAGCATGGCAGGAGATGATAGTTGTGCGGCGCAACGTCATTGTAGCTTGCGAGGCGGATATTGACAGCTCAAATGCGCCGCTTTCGAGCAATTCGCGCTCGTACGTGAGTCTGTACTGTACACAGGTTGAGAGGAGTGAGAGACAAACACCCCACCTTTCGGCATTTTCCGCTGCGCCCACCACATGTCTAATCACTTCGGATGCCCCAAGTCTTGAGAAAGCTTGATCGTTGACACAAAACAGGTATACACTTCGATTGTCGACCTAGGCTCTCGCCGACGTTCCTGGTCTACCCGACGATGTTACATAGCTCCGACGAAAAAGCTCAGATGTAGGATTGATCTATATCTGATAAGATGAGATCGATGAATTGTCCCACTCGAGCTGCGCGTTCAAGCAATCAGGAGCAATGTACAGAGAGCTTCAACTTGTGTGCCTGACATGCCGCCCAGATCCTGACCAAGTGGGAAAAAATTCTGCAGACTAAGCTTTGTACAGCACTCTTGTCCTGGCACAAGGTCCCCGAGACACAGTTGCCTTTACTACCCACTCTTTTAAGACCAGTGGGAAGATACACCAGCGACTAGCAACCCCTGTTAGACCCAGGGAGTTTCGATTACCAACCGCTGTGCCTTTCGTAGGGCTGTTCGTTATGCTCATGATTCTTCTTTCGGTCTGTACTCACAGATGTCCTGCGTTTAGAGATTGTGTTTGAACTGACTTCCAAGAGGTCTTCCTATGCTATTCAAAAGCCCCGTTGTACAGAATTTGCTTATCGAGTACCTACCCACCGCTATTGCAACTAATCAATCGGTCGTTATGTTTGTTGCAACCTCTAGAGGAGCTTTGCAGGTTGAGAGCCACAGCAGCTAGGTCGATTGGCTTGAACTACGACTCGCTCCTACCTCAGTTGACCTTTCTTGAGGCAGCGCGAGCTGATGATGTTGTCCTAGTCTCCGTTTGCGCAATGTCTTTGCTTTCGAACCTCCTGGTCACCGCGTTTGCTGGACAGTTCTTTTCTTCGTCGATACCCATTACCAGAATGGCATCACTTAGTCCACCTCTCCAGCCACGGTTTGTGAGCATCAAAGGCTCGTCTGGTCCAACGTGGAATGGCAATCCCTTTACGGTGCCATGCATACCTTCTGGTGCGTACCAAGGCGGTACAGGCGAAGATCATTTCCTAATTGCGGACTCCAGTTACACTCGCAATACTTCTCTACCATTCTGAGTCGATCATCAAGCGATGTACTTGGAAGAACGTCTCATGTTTGTCACCCTGTCTTCATCATCTCCGAATCATCCTAGAGGCCTACATCATGGTCTCAATCCTCGGTACCTCCGTCGCCCCGGCCGCTATCTCCCACATATGCAAGTCGTCTCACGTCGTTTAGGTTACACGTAAACTGTTCAACCTTCATGGAGGTAGACTTGCCGGTTTCAACCCTCAAGAGCACACCCGATCGCTTCTGCCAAACCACTAACTCTTAGCACTTATCGAGAAAGCTGATCATCATTACTATATCGTGGAGTCCTTACCAGAAATAAACGGTCTGTGCTCGATTTTGTTTCATCCCTTTTGTGAATATGTATCGAGACAGTTGTTACGAAAATCAATGAGACCTCCATCATAATTATTAGTCTGTGCGCTCATCACAGAAATGAGTTCAACCCCGTTTCTGTTTATCTGTCTGTGTACTTGTGATACTAACAAGTCAACCCTCTAGCACGTTCGTTTCTTGCTGTGTGCACTCTTTTTTGAAACGAAACCCAGTAAATACTTTGCATGTTTGACAGCCTTTGCGTATCTGTGCTTGGAGTGCAGACTATCCTATACGAGTTGAGACTGGAGCATTCTGATCCTGTCGAAGATGAGATGGGAGAGGGCAGGCCTCCAGCCGATCAGCAGGACAAGAAATCGGACCCCTCAGACCAAGCCCCTAACATACCTCCAGCCGTGAATCAATCAACCGCGACACCTACGATAGGCCTACATTTCCGTACCTTAGTTCCAATTGTATCACCAGGAGCTTCCCGTATCAGCAATTTATTTCAACTAGAAATAGGACAGATGACCTTAGAAGAAGGGGATGAAGACAATGAACATGGAGAAGAGGTGATTGTAGAGATCCTCAACCTTGTACACCTAAAGAGGAGAGTATTCCGCAGACCAACATTGCACAAATTCAACCTCGGACAAGAGTATTTCGATGTGATAGTATAGGATGGAACTACAAGAGATATTCTTGTGACATTGCATGGAGTATATCAGTTTTATGGTACAAGGAGGAGGATGCATTTTCGGGGCCTCAGCTGGTATGCACCAAACTGCTGGAAAGGGCTAGGATTACCTTTATATGAAAAATGAGCCACTGTGCCAGACAGTGGTGTACGGATTCCAGTATGCATACAACGCGTACAGGGACACGCTAGCGAGACGGCTAGCTGCAAGTGACTAAAGGTATGGACTATTTGTTTATGGTTGGTGGTATTCACTGGAGAGCATCAGCAATCGGGGATACGATTCCCCGGCGGGGTAAGGACGATGCACTGAAGAGGCTGCGTAAAAACGGCTGTGTTTCCTGTTTGAGCGGGTAGCGAGGTTGAATGCACGCGAGCATGAATTCTAGAGGGCAGTCTATAGAGGGAGAGGATTCCCGTGCAGGTGTGTTTACAGTGGATGAAGATAATACTCTATGTTTTCCAAAGAAATATTGCTGACGGAGTATAGGGGTACCTGGTGGTCAGGGTCCTTGGCTCCAACAAAGCGGCGCGGCTGGGTACAGCGAGCCTCCCGATACAGGACTGGAAAGGAGCACGGAGAGGATAGTCAGGATGTTGTCACGCACGGCACCAGGGGAGGTGGTGCAGCTTCCCTCGGTTGGGTGGCAGGCTAAGTTCGTTGGGAGTCATGTCGAAGGTGGGCGAGAAGCCCTGTTTGGGAGATCGAAGTTGCGTTAACCGGACAATAGCGCTTGGTGACTTAGCGGTGTCTGTAACGTGCGAGGTGTCGCAGCAGTTTGGAGTGCGGTGGTGGCTGACGAAGGAAAGCGGGAGGCTTCCTTTGCTTTGTTCGCAAGCGGCGAAAGAATTGGCTGCTGCGCAGAGTGGGTTTGCACTTCAAATTTTCAATCTCTTCAAGCGCTTCTTTGATACCTGTCATGGTTGCTGAGATATTGTGTGTTGAAGTATAGGTGTGTTTTAGTGATCGCGGTCAGCACGCGAATCCGGTCGGCACGCGCACGGACACGGTAGCGTTGTTTACAGCTACTCACATATACATACTGTCCGTAGCTTCACCCAATACAACCTCAGTTGAATCCGTCAATATTTCTGCACATGTGTACTGATCACTCACGATCTACCGCGACACGCGACACATGGTGAGGTGATGCTATATTTTGGCGACGGATCGTTTTGCTGCGGGCAATGTGCCCCGCGGTCAGCCGTAAGGCAGGGAAATGATGCTCAAGAAAACAATACAGAACTGGTACAGCTGACAGAGCTCCTGCGAAAGCTCTGACCTAATGTAGCCTCGTTTCAGTATATATTTGCGTCTCACGGCTCCATAGGTTGCCGTAATCACGCAAAGCTCCGCAACTTGCGTGCTCTCCGAGGAGATTGTTGTCACAATGTGCGGTGTCAGGATGATGCACCTACACTAATCATGACCTTACCTTGAATTTAGGTGAGTAAGCCACATGTGACCTGTACTTGCCGTTCCACAGCAGGCCGGCCGCTGCTTGGTGTGGACCTCCATTCATAAGGGATACATTAATCCTTACGTTGGCGGGAAGGTCTGGCTGCATGAGGCTGCTTCTATAAATCCCGCCTGAAGCAGGTTTGATACAAATCTTCTGTGTTCAACGCATCCAGCTTCATCATAGGCTTCCGCCAAGTCAGGCCACCAACACCATTCGCAGAATGTCGACAAGTAACCTTGGTAACGATTCATCTCCTGATGTCCCACTGCAGCCAACACATTGCTAATCTCAATATCCAGAGAGTCTCCGTTTCCCTATTGCCCGGGCAGCGAAATCTAATGAGCCACCTAAAGAGTTAATTCAGCTGCAGGACACGTGTCCATTAGCAAAATTGCAGCTCTTTGACGGAACGCCGACATGGATTGCAACGAAGCACAAGGACATCTGCCAGCTGTTGAGTACCAAGGGTTTATCTAACGTGAGTACCATATCATCCTGGGGATCAGGCAATCTGGATCTACATCCTAAGACAGCTTATAGGAGCGGTACAGTCAGCCAGGCTACCCGGAGCTTTACCCTAGCGGGAAAAAGGCTACCGCTGAGACACCAACTTTTGTGCACTTGGATGACCCTAAGCACGCCGAACAAAGGTATAAACAGGATTATTTTATCTTCTGTATAGTTCAATGACTTACTGAATAAGGGCTATGATCGAGGAGCTGTTCACACGGGAAAGAATTGCGGCACTGCGTCCCGAAATACAACGAATCGTCGACCACGTTCTGGACGCTATCGTTGAAAAGGGCTGTGCCCAAGGTCCAGTAGATCTTGTCGAAGACTTCGCGACGCCGATTCCGACTCGGATCATATACGGTATCCTCGGGGTCCCAGAAAAGGATATCCCTGAGCTTTCGAAGGCTAGTGCGATCCGCTTATCTACGAGCGGCTCAGCCACCGATGCTGGAGACAAACATCTCCATGATTACATGAGTGCGCTAGTGGACAAACGCATCCAAGCTCCTGGCGATCCTAAAGACGATCTCATCAGTAAACTCGTTGTCGAGCAATACAGACCAGGGCATGTCACACGAGACGATATACAGAGGTTGGCCTACCTTGTCCTGGTAGCCGGCAACGCCGCCGTTATCAGTTCGATCAGTCTTGGAGTCCTTACCCTCCTGCAGAATCCCGAACAGTTAAACGTTCTAAAAGAAGATTCCAGCACCGCTACTGCTGTTGCAGTGACTGAGGAAGTTCTTCGTTACCACACCCCGTCGTCGTTGAACAGCAGAAGGGTGGCCAAGCAGGACACTATTGTAGGCGGAAAGGTGAGGACATCTTTCGATGGCTTTCATAGTTTAGCTTTCTCATAGATACTCACTATGTCGCAGATCATCAAAGCAGGCGAGGGCATCGTGGGTGCCGTACAAGCAGGAAATCGCGATCCCGACATGTTTACGAACCCCCACAATTTTGACATTCGACGCGACATCGACCCGGACAAGAACCTTGCATTTGGATATGGTCCGCACAGATGCCAAGCGCAGTGGCTCTCCAGAGTAGAGTTGGAAGTGGCGTTCGGTGAGTTCCGTCTATCTTTGTGACATTCGATGATCTAGCGTAATAACGGCAAGCAGCCACGCTCTTCAAGAGGCTGCCAAAGCTGAGACTTGCCGTCCAGCCCGAGGATCTAGAGTATACGTCAGCGACTCAGAATGTCGGCGTCTCGCACTTGCCTGTGTATTTTTGAGTCGCATTGGACGACAATGTCTCCATGCAAGGGATCTAACGGAGAATGCAAGTTCACGGTGTTCGTTTGAGGTCATTCACGCCTTGAGTATCGTATCTATATATGTTTAGAAGAGGCCTTGATGTGGTCGACATGTTTACAATGGTTCGAAATTGGGTGATCTGCTTGAGTTAGGGGATATCAGAAAAGTGTTTGCAGCACAAGCGGACACGTTATAGCACGGAAATGTCAAGGCCGAGGGTTACCCAGAGCAATGTCATAGCAGGCACGTGAGAACTGTTTTCGCGTCTATGCAGTGCATAAACATGTCAGCATTTCGCTATTCCATGTCAAACGCTCCATGGCGGGAGGAATTTGGATTAGATACTGACCAGGACCCGCCTGCCGACATTGTGGCTCATTTCGTCGATGCCAGTTCCTGGGGAAACGAGGGGATATTGCCAGCAAGGTCAATTGCGTATACAGCGGATCACAAACGAACTCGTATTTCGTCAGTTGTAGCGCAACCCTTGGGGAACGGGATTGACATTGCATAAATTTATAAACCACCATGGAGGTTACTGTTACGATCAAGGAGCAACTCGCACAACAACACTGAACGAACAGGACTACGCAACGATACAAGAGGAGCCAAGGAACTGTATTATCGATCGACCCGAGCAGTGAGGCCGCGTCGGCGATACTCAGTATGATCATCAATCTCAGTCAAGCAACTCGAGCAAGTTAGGCCGCGTCAGTATACTTGGTACGAGCAGTATACTCAGCACGGTCAGTATACTAAACACGAGCAGTATACTCGGTACGATCAGTATACTAAACACGAGCAGTATACTCGGTACGATCAGTATACTCAATACCGAGCGATCTGAGCAAACCCTCCTGCTAAAGTATATAACAAGTAGACACGCTGCCCTTATGGCATTGTGTTCAACCTCATCAATCAACTTTGTTATTGGAATCTCAACTGCTCTCGAGCCAGACAGTATACTCTGTACTACTCATTGCAACCAGTTGCCATGGTCTTTGACTAGACGACTACCTGACTATTACGAAGGTTATTACAACCCGCCCGGATAGTCTACCCCTGACCACCCGAGCTTTGCTTAGGTGACTGTCAACCCCTATGGCTTTCTGTACCTCTGCTCATCCCCAAGAACCAATCGAATAGTGTCTACGAGCTTTGCTTATGGCACGAATCGCAACAGTTACACATAGGTCTAGGGCTATTGTTCGACATGAGTACCACACGAACGGCCTGGCGATCAATTCCTCTGAGTGCTGAGAGTCAAACATTTATTGGGAGGACTCTATCAACAGCGCTCAGGATTCATGGACATAGAGAAGCGAAGCGGACCCACGCAGCCAAGCAGTCAGGCTACATATAGCGCACCGATTTCTATGATTCGAATTATGTGGTGGCGATAGCAGTCCTACCTCGATACGAAAATCCGTACTATCCACTGTCTGTTTTATGAATGGGTAAATGTGGTGAGGGTTAGGAAAAAAAGTTGGGGGCTTGGAAGAGCGGATTCAGGGTCAGGGTTAGGACAACTTTGAGGGAAAAAAAAATTTGCATTTAAGGTTTGTATCTATAGAGCAATGCAGCAAAAATCAAATACAATCTTCTGCATTGCAATGCAAGTTGTCATTGTTGAGCTATTTGTGTTGGAAGGTGGTGAATGCTGAACTGTATTTGGGGTTGACTTGGAATGCGCTAGACTGGAAGAATGGATTCAGGGTCAGGGTTAGGACAGCCATTGGGCTTGTGGACCCTGCGTCTCCACTGGTCTGAGGGAATGCCCTCAATATCACATGCACACTTAATGCTGAATCTTGATTAATCCTGGATCTTCATTTGCTTTACTCTTTATTCCATGCCTTGAGTGCTCAACTGATCGCATGTATATATAGCCAATTCAAGTGCTCAACAAAGTGCTTCAACCAGGCCAAAGGGTCGTACCCAACACCCGGCTGTAAAAAGTTTAGACCATAGCTGCACCTAGGTTAAGCAAGATACCAAGACTATCGACTGTGGCGTTCCAAGCATCCAGTTTCAGCCTATTTGAACCTACATCGCTTTGTCTGCAAGCATCAATGAGGTCTCCGAAATGTTCCAGACCCATCCGCGGCATGGTTTTATACAATTCATATTCCAACTGCCACCCCAAACGTGTCCTTGCCCCCCAAAGTGAATTAGGGGCAGGAAGAGGGATTTCTCGGAAGCTCTCGAATGTGTCGCAAGGTACACCAATCTTGATGTGAACCATGTGAGCGATCAAAAGCCAAACAACTACTGTTCTGCGATGACTTGGTCAGCAGAGATGGGATGCATTAGAGGCAGGATTAGACGCCCTTACCTCCGTCTAGATTCAGCGAAGACCCAATCTTCCCAGCTGGAACTTGGGTACATTCTCTCGTCCAGGAAAAATGGCTGATTGCAAATTTTCTTGAAACTTTCACAAAGGTTCTGACGCATCAGATGAAGTCCCGATTATGGAGCGAGTTCTCCTACCTGATAAGTGACTAGTATCTCCAGATTCAAGTCTGGTTCAGCCTTTGAATTGTCGATAACTCTCATCATGATGTATATGAGCTGAGCTTGTATAGCTGCAAGAAGGTCGTGCTTCGAAATTAGGCGCTGTTCGGTCTACACAGGATTAGCGGGAGAGCATACAGAAATGGGAGTCCGCCGATCAAACCTTTTTGGACGTGGAACTTTGTTCTGATTGGATCAGGCGCCATAGAAATGGCTTAGTCTCGAGGTTATGAGACACAAATACTTGTGCCACACCCATGCAATTGACTAATGGCTCAGGTAGAGCAGGCTCCATAGCACTCATTGGGCGATACCAGTGTCCGTGTATGAAAGGAGGGAATGTCTCTCTACGAAGCATCATCTGTGGAAAAGCACGAAGCATCTGCATGGCTACACTCGCGGTGCAATTTTTCACAGGGTCGGACCTTGATATTGGAGACAGAAAGTCTGAATTTGGTGAGACGCATGTACGTCGGACAGCAGCTGGGGCATATTCACCTTGACAAGGATCACGCTCAAACCAGGAAAATTCGGCGAGCGCAAGATCTCCTGTGTAAGGATTGGCGTCGAGGTCGCGATTGCCACGGAGAAATGACTCAGTCGGCATATCCTCAGAAGCAGGATCAGAAAGATGGAGCGAATTGCTCTTGGGGCTTTGCAAAAGAATGTCATCGAGCGCATCCCAGCCCATGCCGATCTGTGTTAGGCCGAACGCATACATATCGCTCGAATTCCCGCTCATGCTGCTATCAGTCGACAAGACCGGTGTAAAGGCCTGCGTTACGTTTTGCGGTTGGCCATCATTAGCGACCTGGCCGCCGTTTGAAGCAGCCATAGTAGCCGTAGCTGTAGCTGTAGCCATGTCGTACACACAGTCGAGGTTCTTACTGAGGCATCGCGAGCATCGGGGCTGCAAGTCGCACTTTACTTTGGCCAGATTGCAAGCTCGGCATGCCCTAGCACGAGTTCGAGGCCGATTCTGGGTACGCCGACAGTATAGCACGTGTCGTTTGTACGACGTTTCTGGGAAGAAATTAGCAATGGGGAATTGTGGTGCTACTGGAGAACAACCTTTCAAAAATGGTTTGCGGCAAAAGCCACATAATCGCATGGACCCAGGCGATGAAGTTGGAAAAGACAAATCTAGTCCAAAATTCATGCAGGGCATAGACAATGATGTCGGGGAAGAGATTCAAGATTGGTTTTGGTCTTGCATTAATTACCCTGAGTCTGAGCCTGATAGGAATGGTGGAAGGATCGTTTGTTGTGCGTTCGGCCAAATTGGCCGTTGGTAGATATCGGGACAAATTAGCCGCTAGCTCGTAACCAATTTGGCCGGGGAATAAGTCACGTGATGCAGCTCCCAATGTGCCCATATACCTTTCTTGCTTTCAGAATACAGTAGTATACAGGACCTCTATTGACCTCTACTGTCTTTCTATACTCAGATTGAGCCGACGTCCACTGCCTTCCATACTACTTAAATACTCTCTACGCTTATTTTGTAGACTGGGCTTCACCACACTTCTGTTTCCTCTTTACTGGATCTACTTGAGTCATCATGAATGATCCAAAAAGCCCTGAATATGCAGTCGAGAAGGACCCGGGACTCCACTCCAGTGCAAGTACGCAAGAATCTAGAACCGATCCGACGTCGCCAACGCTGCCTGGCACGCCTCTGCAACAGGAAGAAGAGAAAGAATCCAGCCCCAAATCTAGCCCAAGGACCGTACATGGCTGGAAATGGGCTGCTGCAGTTATGTCTCTCTATATTGGAGCACTAATCTACGGGCTCGATGGTACTATAGCTGCAGACATCCAATCCGCTGTCATCGAACAATTTGACGAAGTCGAGAAACTCACGTGGATTGGAACTGCTTTCCCTCTTGGCTCCCTGTGCGCTATATTACCTGGGTAAGTTGAGCCTCCTACATGACTGCAGTCAACAAGATGAAGCTGATTTGATATTGAAAGGGCGGCCTTGTATACTATCTGCAATCTCAAGATAATGTTCATCGGGAGCATTGTACTTTTCGAAGCCGCTTCTGCGCTTTGTGGAGCAGCATCTACCATAGACGCTCTTATCATTGGCAGAGCAATTGCCGGTGTCGGCGGGACTGGTATCTTCCTTGGGTACGTCGGTTCTATGAAGCATATGACAAAAGCTCTGCTAACATCCGGTCAGTATCCTTAACTACATCTCCCTCTGTACAACCGAACAAGAACGTGGTCGCTATATCTCGGGCATTGGCGTAGTTTGGGGATCGGGTGCTGTACTTGGCCCCGTGGTAGGAGGGGCGTTCGCTACGTCTTCTGCAACATGGCGATGGGCGTTCTACATCAATCTGTGAGTTGACATGAAATGTCCCGTTATGCTTCTTGCTGAGTTAAACTTCAAGTGTCGTTGCCGGGATCTGTGCACCGGTGTACATCTTCTATCTCCCCCCAGTCAAGCCGCATGGCACTGCCGACTTACCCATCCTCCAAAAGCTTAGAGCTCTCGACTGGACTGGTTTCATCGGCGGCACCGGAGCGGCAGTGACACTCATTATGGTTTTGACCTTTGCAGGCTCAAGTTGGGGCTGGAACGACGGCCATACAATCGCAACATTTGTCGTCTCCGGAGCGCTGTTCATACTGGTTTTCCTCCAGCAGCACTTTTCCCTATTCACAACTCCTGAAATGCGCATGTTTCCCCCGCGCCATATCCTCCTGAACAGCACACAGACGCTGCTGAACATCAACACTGCCATGGCTGCCACCAACCTCTACGTCCCTGTCTACTATATTCCCGTCTATTTTGCCTTCACACAAGGCGATTCACAATTGATGGCTGCTGTCCGCCTACTCCCATTTATCTGCTTTCTAGCGGTATTGAACATGGCCTCAGGTTCCCTTCTCCCCAGAGTCAATTACTAGTAAGCTCTCGTATTCGCTTGAGTATCTTCACAAGCTAACTGCTTCAGTTGGGCATTATATCTGATCGGTGGAGTCCTCATGACAATTGGAAGTGCTACAATGTTCACAGTCACACCCAACACCCCCATAGAAAACGTCTATGGTTATAGCATCATACTCGGGGCTGGCACTGGGTTGGTCTTCAATCTTGGCTTCACGATTTCTGGTATCACTATCATGGCGGAGACGGGCAATGGTCTGGATCTCCAACTGGTCATCTCCATGCAGAATCTTTCTCAACTTGGGTTCCAGACGATCAGCTTGCTCATCGGAGGCCAGATCTTTCAAAGCCTCTCGATGAAAAACCTCACGCACGTGCTCAGCGGGTTAGGGCTCTCCCAGGCAGAAATCAGGAGTGCCATTGCAGGAACTCGTAGCGCCGTGTTCACGCGTCTGAGCCCTTCTCTCCAGGAAGAAGCAATCATGGCCATCACAAATGCCATGAGCCGAGTTTATATTCTCAGCATAGCGGCTAGCGCTATCACAACCATTTGTGCAATGCTGATGAAGAAGGAGAAGCTTTTCCCAACCACGGGAGAGAGGACGGTGATTGCAGACGGAGCTTGAAGTTCTTCAAAGTCCTCGTGGAGTTTATGCTAGTAGGTGCTATGCTTTATTGTCGGTCCTGAACACGGCACATGCGGCACATGTGCTCGTGAAAATGGATGCTCCCACAGTTTGAAACCCGGATGGTCGCTCAGATCGGGCCTGTCTCCATAGTGTGATTAACAAGTTAGACATGCACATGTCGCTGAAAGAGGAAAGTGGGAGTCATGATAGGCACTTTGTCACGGTTTAGAGTGCTCCTGCCTGTCAAACCTCACCTGCCATGAGAGTGACTGCCACGTCACACTAGCGTTGTTTACAGCTACTCAACTATATATACTGTTCGTAGCTTCACTCAATACAACCTCAGTACAATCTTCAACTTCTTCCCTTTGCGTACAGTTCACTGAACTCCAACAGATACCGAGACTTTGGTGATAACAGGGATCTCCATCCCAATTGGATTTTAATCTCGTCAAGTGTTACGGGTTGGGGTATCTCCTTGTCACGGTTAAGTTGCCTGCTTGCAGTTGGCCGCATGGGCGCTTATTTACTGATTGGTTGCTATGTTGCACAACTACATGTTGCAAGCTACACAGCATCAACGTAGACATTTTGTGGAAGGGTTGAGATGATTGACTTGATTCGTCTGTCCGTGAGCTATGGCGAGGATTGATTGGGACTATGGAAGAGTGCATATATGTGAGAGGGGGCCAGCTGGGGATACCACCTGCTCTCTGAGATAGATGAATTGGTAGAAGAGAGGTTCAGGCTTGTTGAAGATAGGAGTGTAGAAGAGACTAAACGTGGGGATATTACAAGTAGGGTAAAGGATAAATGATAAAGGAGGGATCAAGTATGGGAATACCACAAACCCACCAACCCTTGCCAGGTTCCACGGCCGATTGCAAGCTGGACATTGGCTTCGTAGATGATGAGAGCGCTCACGTCAACTCCAAGCATCACTAGTCACGCATTCTCGTGCTGGGAGAGCTCAAGAGCAACAAGCTGGCCGACCAAGCGTCCAAGGCGTGGCTAGACCTGGGCCGGTATGTGAGGGAGATGCTTGCTGCTCAAGACAGCCGCCGCTTCGTTCTTGGATTCACGCTGTGTGGATCGCTCATGCGGCTGTGGAGCTTTGATTGACTGGGGGGCATTGTCTCCAAGCAGTTTGACATCAATGAGGACGGCCTGCAGTTTGTGTCTGCAGTGTTGGGGTTTCTCTGGATGAACAAGGAGTAGCTGGGCTTCGATCCAACCATCATTACAGCCGGAAACAAGCGGTACATCAAGATTGAGCGGGACAACGGCAAAGAGCACCTTGTCATTGACAAGGTGATATAGCGAGTAGCTTGTGTCGCCGGTTGAGCAACAACTTGCTGGAGAGTGCACTGGGAAGACAATCCTGACACTTTGCTTGTAGTCAAAGACTCTTGGCAGTACCTGGAGCGCAAAGAAGAGGGTGAGCTACTACTTGAAGCAACCAAGAAGGATGTGGTGAGCGTCGCTAGGTACTTCCACCACAAGATGGTCCATGTCCGTGATCAAGATGACAATATCCGCACAAATGTCCGCAAAGGCCTGGACATAATAATAGCGGAAAACTATGCGCCAAGGAAGCAGATGCCGCCGCCGAGCACCACTGAGCAGCGGGCTTCACGAAGAGATGGAATCAGCAGTCTTGCTAGGCAGAAGCGATCCTCGAGTTGCACGGACACACCACTGCCACCTAGCAAGCGCACTTGCTCAAGCTCTCCAACGAAACCAGCCATTGCAAACCGCGTCCATCGCTGCATAATTGTGCATGACTATGAGAAGCCCATCTACAGAGAAAGCTCCCAAAACAGTCTGCTTGCTGCATTCAAACAATGTATCATAGGGTACAAGTCCTTACATACACGAGCGGGCATGCTTCAACGCAGCATCTCACCAAACAACCTCCTGGTGAACGAAGACAAGGGCAACTTGTCATGGCCCGCATTACTGATGGACCTCGACCTTGCAATCAAGGAGCAACGTGAGCAGGCCTCTGGAGCGTGCAGGAAGACCGGCATGCGAGCTTTCAAGGCCATTGGAGTGCTTTTAGACGACGAACAGCACTTGTTCATGCATGATCTCAAGTCGTTCTTCTGGGTGCTGTTCTGGATCTGCATTCACTATGACGGACAGCAAGAGAGGATTGTTCCACGATTTGACAAGTGGAACTATCTTGATGCTGAAGAACTAGCTAGCCCTAGATGGACTGCTCGCTATATACAAGGTCTGTACAACAAATAAAACTCTTGTTTCTCACAAGCTTACGCAATTTGAACTAAAGTAAGGGGAGAATCGAGAGTAGCATTGTGACACGCTTGGTTGGGTCAAGTTCCAAACGGCCACGCCTTCTCCCAGGCTTCTCTTTCAGGTATATTGGTGGCAAATGTACTGATGATCTGATCCTTCATCTGTGACAAAGCGTCCAGAGCCTCGTCGTACTGATCCGACTTCACAATACCCTGCTCTGGAAATAGTTCTCCCAAGCTGTCTTTTATCAAACGCATCACTTCCATACCTCGTACTACGCCTTCGACATCAGCCTCGAACTCTTCTCGTTCTTTATCTGAAAAGGCGAAAGGATAAGTCGAGTCTTTGTCCGCCGAGAAGTCATTCCAAGTTGACTCTAGCTCAGCTATCTGTGAGAGATAGGTCGCCTCGCCATCGATAAGGAGATTGCGTGCTAACACTAGAAGCAGATACTTCTGCGTATGTTGGAATTGGAGTGCAGTATAAAGCCGTGGGTTTTGGTGATTCGTGAGGGTGTTGTACAGTGAACAGAGGGATTGCTGTAGATATACCGTATCAGCATGCTCTCTTGCAAACGACTCCAGTTTGTCCAAGTCCTTCCGTGGCTGTGGTCGCTCCAGACCGTTGATGGGTGGGCCAATATAGTCAATAATATGAGGCTGGCGGGCGTGGAAGTAAAGCGGAGATGTTTCTGTTGACTGCCAATCTATAAGACCCACAACTTTAGTAGGCTCAGAAGGGTCGACGAAAATGTTAGCAACGTGTAAGTCGTCGTGCCAGAGATGGGCTGACGAGAGTTTTTGATCTGTCGGGAGCAGATATTGTATCATGTCAAGATAACAGTGCAAGGCCTTCAACTTCTTAGCTTTTGTTGGTCGAAAGGTTCCTGGGCCGCACAGGGTTATCGGAGACTTAGGTAAGTCGGAAATCTGGCTGATGCAGGCTATTTCACGCTGTCCGATTGCGACATGATATGCTTCTAAAGAGTTCCCTTATTTTGTTAGTTAAACAGTCTTTTTCTTCTTCAGTCGCAAAACTTACAGGGCCCTCTGTCGAAGTTGATTGCCGCTCTGCCGCCATCGAAGGTTTCGCGTGATGTTGACGGGCCAACAGCAAAACTCTCGTTTGTGATATGATCGCCATTTGCGTCGATGTAGAGTGGTTCGCTACTGAGCGGGTCTTTCAGATCCTTCGAGAAATAGAGGCTTCCATACTTCGTGAAGGAGACTGACGTCCAGGCCTTTTGAAAAGCAGCGATGGCCTTGACAACAGTAAATCTATCTTTTATATTCATGCTTGGCCAGACGTGTTCTAACTCGATTCCCGAGACCCTTTCCATGATGATGTATTCTGCACCAACCGGAGTCTCGTCGGCCTGGGAACACCAGGCTAGAACTTTGGGGACAGGAGTTCCAAGAACGTTTCGTGCCTGAGGTGTGTTAATCAAACGCACAAGCGCAAAGCCTAACAGGGAAAACTTACGAAACTCATTGTCGCAACTTCGCTTGCCGTGGTAAAATGAGGTAAACCAGCATTCGGGTTGGGGACTTTGGCTACAACTCGAGAGCCGTCGTCCATAGTAAGCAGCATACTCTTGTTGTACATGCCGTCAGGATACTTCGCGACACTGACACATGCTTTTGCCCCAACAGCCTCAGCAGCACAGCGAGCAAGTTCATTGACGTTGAAGCGCACATAGCGCTGCGCCATTTCGTGCTTCTCATTGCAAATGAAGCGGCCTCGAGTGTAATTGAATAGATCTTCACCATATTTGAGATCTGGATGAATTAGCAACACAACTATTGTTTCTGGCTTTGGATGCATCTACCAGGAAGCAACGCTCGTGGGAGCTGTTGAGGATGAACGTGCTGATTTGTCATAGTTCTGCGGCTTTCTTTACGAAGGAGCTAGTATTTATTGAGTTGACACTTTTGGCCCGTGTGCGCCCCCATCACGCATGCCCAACACTATAGATTCTATACTATTGCAGCCCCCCACACCTATTAAACATGCCTATTTCACGTCGCAAAAACTTCAAGTACAAGGAGAACAAGGTTGTGAAGCCTCCCAAGACTGGGCGCACTGAATTAACTGTGGTTGAGCGCGCGTTTGCAGTGGGGGCTATCACAGGATTGCGGGGTGGCTATGCCTCTGTTGGAGACCTGGCCAACGCCATGGGCCGCACCACGACTGCATTGTCAAACCTGATAAATAGGGTAGAAAAGAAGCGTGCGAACATAGACGGCTTCTTGTGGGACTCAATTTTGTACAACAACGAACTGGGTCGTGGTCGGCCAACGCTCCTATCCCAGGATCAGAAGGATCACATCATTAGGATTGTCACCTCCTCCCAGGAGAACCGCGAGAAGGAGCCTTGGCAGGCAGTCAGAAGAGGTGATTTCAATGAGGTTATACCCAAAATGAGCATTGAAACCTTCCAGAATGTGATGTATGAGGCTGGGTATGCTCGGAGGAAGCCTGGGTGGAAACCAAGCCTCACAACTGAACAAGAGGAGGAGCGATTAGAGTGGGCACTTGCCCATAACCCTGATCTTCACAAGGAGTATGATAACCTTGGCTACGACTTTACTAAGGTGGTGTTTACCGATGAAACACCAGCTCGAATTGGTGAAGAACGAGGCATGATAAGGACATGGTGCACTGCTGAAGAGAAGTGGGACAACAATGTCAAACACGATCGCAACACCAAGAACTGTTGCCTACAGTTCTATGCCTCATTTCGGTACAATCACAAAGGTCCTTGTCATGTATATTACCCAGAAACAAAGGCAGAGAAGGAATTGGCAGCAGCCCACATCAAGAGGTTGAATCAGGACCAGAAAACACGTGACAACAAGCTTCAAATCCAGGCACGCAGAGCCCTTAACCACCTTGAAGAGGCTGATATCAATCGTCGATACAACACCAGGAAGAAGCAGTATGTGCCATCAAAGATGGATTACAAGCGTGGGGAGCGTGCACATGGAGGAGTCGATGGATACCGACATCGTGAAGGTGCCCTCAAGAAGGTTGTCCCATGGATCAATTCACTCAAAAAGAAGGGGATACCTTGTATACTACAACAGGATGGGGCTCCTGCTCACAAGACACGTATTTCTAACGATTACCTTATTATTGAGGATATTGAAAGACTGTGGTGGCCAGGCCACTCACCCGAGGTCAACGCAATTGAGCATGCCTGGCCATGGATTCGACGGCATGTGACTCATGAATTCACTCCTTCTTGTGATGCCAAGGAGTGTGAGGATCAGTGGGTGAAGCAATGGGAAGCCCTGCCTATTGAAACAATCAATCGGTGGGTGATGCAGATTCCTGAGCAGGTAAGACGGATTATACGTGCAGGGGGCAAAAACAACTTCCATGGGTAGCTACAACACCAAAAAAGAGTCAGGACAGCTCAAATGTATGTAATTCAAAAGCTTCACCATGTCATATTATCCCCAAATGGCATGTGCTTGTTGTTTTGGTGGGAATTACTATGAGTGTGGTGAACGATTGTCATGTTTGGGTCTGCGCGCTCACGGGTCAACTCAATAAATACTAGCTCCTTCGTA